>NW_027498099.1:0-126393 GCF_021521415.1 Bidens hawaiensis
GCGGGGATGTTATTTCCTTTTCCACAAGCATGGCCCAGAAGATCATTCTTGGTTTTAATTCCCTGCAAGTGCTAAGTATGTGAAGGGTTTCGCCTTGACACTGTACCCGCACTCGTCTTATAGTTTCTTGACTTCCAAGGTATTCTGGCTTCAATTCCCTGCAGGTGCTAAGTATGTGAAGGGTTTCGCCTTGACACTGTACCCGCACTTGTCTTACGGTTTCTTGGTTACCAACGTATTCTTGGCTTCAATTCCCTGCAGGTGCTAAGTATGTGAAGGGTTTCGCCTTGACACTGTACCCGTACTTGTTTTACGGTTTCTTGGTTACCAAGGTAAGGGGGTATATTCCCTCTTATTTTTGAATCTTTGAATCTTTTTGAAATTCGAAGAGTTGGTGAAAGGATAAGAACAGTCCAAACTGTTGAAGGGACGTTAGCGTCGTCCGACGGTTTCTTCTGACAGTTTCAGGACGTGCAGGAAGTTATGGCGACGTGACAGTATATGGTCATTCCAGACGCTTTTTCAGGCGCGTGGGCGCGAGTTTTCGGGCGCGTGGGCGCGAATTTTACGGCACGCGTCCTGTCGACAGCTGTTGCCAGCTTGCTTTCCACGTGTCGTTGTCTCATTGTGCCTGCGCTTTTCCCTCTCCCCGCATTAAATTCATCGCATTCATTGCGATGGGTATATAAAGGGGGAAGATGATGCATCTCAACTTACACCTTCACTTCACTCTTCTTCTTTTAAACGATTTCTGGCGAATACTCTAACTTTTCCGTCCGAGCATTCTCCTGAAATCGTTCTCTTTCATACCTCCAAAACATGTCTTCCATTCATGATCTTGAAGCTACTGCGGAGGAGTCCGACGTATACCCTGAGAACCCGATGTCCGCGTCTGACTAGGACGATAAGAGTACTGCTGGCGAGTGCCAGTGTGCTCTTTCCGTCGACCTTTATCAGTACATCGTCAAGAAGTTCATGCTCGAGCCTTTCGAGCCTGAGTTTCCTGAGCCTCACCAGACGGTGTACGATGCCCCCAAGGGAAAGATAGGGGTGTATGCTGCATTCTTCATCTATGGGAATCTCAGGTTCCCATTGACGAAGTTTGTGTACCGTGTTTTGGAGAAACACGGTGTACACTTAACGGAGGTGCACCCGATGACGATCGCAAAGGTTCGCCACTTTGAATGGGTGTGCCACATTCTAGGCGTTAAGCCCCGCGTCGACCGCCTGATGACCTTCTATTCCTGGAGGTGCATCCAGGGCTGGTACACCTTGATCACTCGGATCAAGGGTTTGAAGATCTCTGCTACCGAGCGCAGTCTTCGGTCTTGGAAGCAGGAGTTCTTCTATATCTCTGCCCGTGTCGTCCCTATTAAGATGACATTCAAGAACGGGAGGGCACTCCCCAACCTTCACGCCTCCAACTACCAGGAGGCGGAATGGTTTACCAAGATCTCCCGGATCCAGACTCCGGTTTACCGCTTTGCGGAGTCTGGGATGGTGATGCTTGGGATGAGCCGGGTATGGAAGGATGCCGGTTCTGGGACGCCGCAAGTACCTATCATCCTCGAATATGGTTTGAATTCTACTCCCTACGGTATGCTCCGTCTTTTTTGCTGATTTAGGGTTTTTCTTCTAACTGTTTCTCTTCTATTTTCAGAGGGAAACAACTTGCAGTCGCTTCTGCTACCGCGTGAGAGCGGTGGTCCCGCTCGGCTGGGTACTCGTGCTCTTGATGAGAACGAGTTGCCCATCCTGGAGCAAACGGCGGATCGGTTTATGGAGGTCTACCCGCCAGGCCACGAGATTCTGAGCGCCACGCGGCCAGGTAAGGGTTTCTTTAACCCCTGCCCTCTCCATGCTCGAACCTCTGCTGGAATTCCTCTAATTTTGTCATCTTCTGATGAGGAATCCGCAGATGGTCCTTTCTTCGTGAGGAAGAAGAAGGCTGCTGGCGCGAAGGGCAAGTCGAAGGTTGCCTCCACTGCCGATCAGGGGGAACCGGTCTGACTCGGAGACCGAGAGCGAGGAGGCAGTGGGGAACCCTGGTGATGGTGAGACCACTGTTCCGGAGGTTGAGACAGCTGTCACCTCCGGGCAGCCCAGTACAACGACGGTGACCGGCATGAAGAGGCCGGCTCCATCGGGTTCGTCCCCGCCTGTCAGAACCTTCAAGCTCAAGAAAACTCATAAGTATAAATTATATTAAGCTTAACTGCATATCTTTCCGCCATCATACTTATATATCTTGTCTTCGTGCAGGCGTGGATGCAACCGCGTTCCAAAGTGGAGCGGGAAGGAGCATCTCTGGACCCATGACGGTAGGTTTGGTCAACCTACCCGAGGCGATGACCCAGGCGGCTGCGCCTGTTTGCAGCATTGGTTCAGTTGCTCATCCCGTTGAGGCAACTGTTCCAACTGTAACATCATCTCCGCCGGCTGTCAATGCCATTTTCACAGAATCCTTCACTGAGCCGGCGGTGGTTTTTCCTGCGGGCTATTCCGCAGCGGTGGCCACGGTTGTGAGTTCACCTCCAGTGAGTTCACCTCCGATGGTCTCTACCGCGGCGGCTTCAACCGTGCCTCCGGCACCGGCGACTACCTCGTCCCCGGCCGGTTCATCAGGTATGTTCAGGGTTGGGGCTTCTAGCCAATCTCTGCCTCCTTCCCATCTCCCTGACCTCTTGGATGGATATCCCTTAGGTTCGGGTGATGGGTTTGGCGGCTACCGGCCTATTGTCGACCCTACAGGTGCGTAGGGTTATTTTGGCCTATTATCTTTTTTTTTTATCATCTTTTTCTAACTGTTTTTTGTTTTTGCAGTTTCGGATTCCAATGAGGTGTATGTTCCACGGTGGAACATCCGCCGGGGAACAACCTTTCGAACGGCTGTGGACTGCGTCGAGTGGGCGCGTCACGCAACTCCAAGTGGTGCGTTGGGGGAGGCCATGTCTAGCTACCAAGAGGGTAGGCTGACGAATGAGCTTCGGATTCTCCTTGCTCGGATGCAGCCGCGCGTCGAGTTGCTTTGTCGTGAAAACGACAAGTTAAAGACGGCGTGTAGCCAGGAAGTGGCTCAGGCGCGGGCTATCCGGGAGGAGAACAGGAGACTTGCCGCCATTGCTGCGGAGAAGGAAAAGGCCTTCAAGGCCCTCGAGGTTGAAGTTTAGGCCCGGCTCGAGGCCCGTTCCAAGGCTACCCAAGCTGTTAACGAACAGCTTAGGTTGGCTAAGGAGACTGCACGGAACGCAACCGAAAGGGCCACCAAGGTTGAAGCTGTTGCTGAGCCTCTGCGCGCCGAGAATGAGGAGCTTAAAGCCAAACTTGAGAGACTTCAGCAGGCTCATGATGCTTTGGCTTTAGAAGATGCCAAGAAACTCCAAGAGCTCCTGGATCAGAAGGGTATGCTTGACCGCACTAAGCGTAAGCTGAAGGGCGTTGAAGAGGCTGCTGCTAAGGAAGTGTTGCTTGCCAACCTTAACAAAAATGAAGCCGAACGCGCCCGTGACCAAGCTCAAGCTGCCCTCCAGGAAGCTCTGATCACCAAGGAATGACTTCTACGAGAAGCGTTGTCACAGGTATGCGTAGCTTCATAATATCTTTACGCTTTTCTTTATACTTAGAAAAACTTTTGATACATATATTTTTTTTGTAGGTTGTGCATCGGATCTTCACGAACACATCTTATGACGATGCCATGAGCGTAGCCCTCAACGCTTCCCATGAGGATGGGGAAAAGGCTGGTTTCCTGCTTGGTCTGGGGTTTGTTGAGAAGGGCATCCCGCCTTCCAACTTCCCTCTTTATGACGTGGACACTGAAGCTGCTTACGACCAAGCAGTGAACCAGTATGCTGCCTTCCCGCATCCGGTGGTGGAGAAGGTGAACGAAATTGCTGCTGCTGATGATGGGCTAACTATTCTCAAGGCTTTCCTTGAACCGCCACAGCCAACTGATGATGCGGGTTCAAGTGGGTTTGGAGGGAGTGGTCCTGAAGTTTGAACCTTGAGATCCCTTCCCACCGTTAGGATAGATTTACATTTCTGTAGGCGGGTAGATACCTGGCCATTCTTGTAATGTTTGAATTTTTTATGAAATATAAATGTTTGTGCGGGTAGGACCGTCACTTTCGCTTAATGACTTGCTTTATAAACGTTATATGACTTGCTCATGCATATTATAGTTTAATTTGGCACTTGTCACAAGGAGGTACCTCCCCCCCTTCTCAGTGACGAGCTCACGGTGTCTGTTTTGCAGGTCATCAGAAGAATAACCATCTTTGCCGGACCTAACCCTCGTGGGAAACATCTACTTAACCCTAAGATTATCCGTAATCTGCCGGGGTCACTTAGTGTTTCTTCATTGGCGCCATCCGTGCATAAAAGCTAGAACTAATTTTCTCAGTTTTTTCAAAACCTCTGGAAAGATGGTTAAGGTTACACCGATGCCAAGGCCAGCGAGTGACCAAGAAACCCCGGTAACCAAAACCCCAGCTACTGGGAACACCGGCGAGTACACAAATTTTTCGAACACTACCCCGGTTACCCAAGCCGGGGCAAGTGCAGTAAACAACCCTCCCCTGGGATTCATTGATACCCAGTTGGAGAAACAACAAACGAGGCTCCCCCGCCAAACACTTGATCAAGTTAAAACGTGGGCAGAAGCACGTCAGAAAGAATTCCAAGCTGAGTTGGATGAACGTTTACGTTCACTCCAACAGGCTAATGACGAGTTCGGAAACACTCAACAGCTCAACATGAGTAATGAGTGCGAGTATGATGAAGATTGGAAAGAATCTGACAGTGACGCAAACCCGCGCCATAGGGCGAAAGGGAAGCATAAACAAGCGGATTTCCACAGAAGAAATTTTGGAGACACCTTTAAGCCAAAAAACGCGGGTGGAAACCCACGTGACTTCTCTTAAACCTTCAGACCAACTGTTGCAAATGCGGGACGTCCAAATTTGCAAGGGACATTGCGGAAGCAATTGCCCCGAAAAGTGCCAAACAAATGTCCAACATAGGCACATATGATGGTATATCTGACCCAGACGATCATTTGAACAGATTCATAGCGGGGGCAACCGTCAGCAATTGGACGGAACCCACGTGGTGTTACATGTTCCAAATGACGCTTGTTGGGGCAGCCAGAGCGTGGTTCGACCGTCTACCGGTCCACCACATCTACGATTGGGCAGACTTCCAGCAGAAGTTCAGCCAACACTTCAGTCAACAAAGAAAGTATACCGAAGAGCAATGGACGATCCTCAACTGCATCCGAAAGGAAGTTGAGTCTTTACTAGACTTCATCACGCGCTTCAATTCAAAGAAGCTAAGTCTGGGCACTATTAGCGAAGATCTTGTTCGCGCTGCTTTCATCCAGGGCGCGGAAGACCCAGAGCTCATCCGTACCTTAACGGGTAAAGATGGCATGCCATCCACGTGGGATGCCATCATGACAGTAGCTAAACGCTTCGCGAAAACGGAAAAGCAGCTGGGTAGAGATCTTCCCCAGAGCACAAACCTCTACACTCAAAAAACAAGAGAAAACAACGTCCTTACCGCCCGACAAAACAAAATGAGGAAGCTTGGTATTTGGCAGTCAAGGGTAAACTTTGGCACCTCATCCGGCTCGCACCCTCGGTTAGGCGGAAAGGATAACATGCAGTCGTCGAACCGGAACTCCAGATGGACGCCACTCACCAAAAGCGTCACCGAGATATTTGCCACCGAGAGGCTCCCATGGCCAGAGGCTCCAATAATCCGACAGCGTCCAAACACTGATCAAAGCAAATCCTGTGACTTCCACAGGACAAAAGGCCACACCACGGAGGAATGCGTAGCCTTGAAGGACGTCGTCGAAGCATTCGTCAGAAATGGGAAACTCACTCACCTCGTGGCGTAATGGACGCTAAGCAGGCTAATGCGTGTAGAACCCCAGTTGGGGAAAACACGGATGAAACTGCAGCTTCAATGTTGGAGACTACATACTGCGTAAACAACGAGATTCCGAACCAGGTGCATATCGGCTCGAAAGGCTCGATGACACCCCCATCCCAAGAACATGGAAGGAAGCTCAATTACACAGGCTGCATGTAGATCAATTCCAAACTTGTAAAGAAAAGGCCTAGAGCCACTTCTAATGGAAATGATTCTCCAAATCACATTGACGCTGATGGTCTTACATTTATACTTATGAACTTTCCAGACGGATATGCCGGTATTCACCCCATAAATATGGAAAGAAGTAATTCGTTGCGTGTGGAAGGCGGCAAAACCCGCATAAACACAAAAAATGGTAAAAATTTCTAAGGAAAACCTTCACGCAGGTCAGTTATAGGTGAAATTTGGTCATCCCACTAAATGAAAGTGACGGTCCTACTCGCACAATCATGATAGAGGAAACTGCACATTAACCTATTGACAACCACGCATTGAAAGGTTAAACTTCTTCAAAACACTTAGAAAATTTCTAAGGAAAAGATGAGGAAAACCTTCACGCAGGTCAGATATAGGTAAAATTTAGCCATCCTACTAAGTGAAAGTGACGGTCTTACCCGTACAATCACGAAAGAGGAAGCAAAACTTTAACCTATTATCTGCTACGTCGAAAGGTTAACTTATCCAAAATACTCAAGAAATTGCTAAGTTAAACTAAAATATGCGTGAAACAAAGATTCAAAAGTAAGAGGGAATATACCCCCTTACCTTGGTAACCAAGAAACCGTAAGACAAGTGCGGGTACAGTGTCAAGGCGAAACCCTTCACATACTTAGCACTCGCATGGAATTAAAACCAAGAAGGATCTTCTGGCCCATGCTTGTGGAAAGGGAAATAACATCCCCGCATAGCGGGAACGTTGAGAGCTAGATTGTTTGAAGCTCCAAGATGGAATTGGTTGTTTAACATAATTGATCACTATGTCTAAAACTACCAAAACCTCGTGGAGAATCTACACAAGTGAAACTCAACGCTTCTGACTTGCGAGGAGGTTACACACCTACCCGCATCATACCCAAAGATCAAGCAGAAAATTCGGGAATTTCTGCACGTGACATTAGGAAAACGGCGGGAAGAATCCCCACGGAAAACCTTAAAACTAAAAACCCTTTTCAAAACCCATTGCTTAAGTCCAAAAGTTCACCTCACTTATTAACAATTCATGAGAAGAACATTGGACTGGGGGGACTTGAAGAGGTAAGTCCCAACAGAGCCCAGTTGGACCCGCAAGACTCACCTTGAAGAGGGACGTCTGCGCAAAGACCAACTGGTTCCGCATGACCCACCATGCTCAGAGAGATGAAGACCTTACGCGCAGTACGCCAGCTGTTCCCGCAGGAAAAGCCTCCCAATGGTGAAGTACCCCGCCTGTTCCCGCAGCTGCGGATACAAGCCATCAGGGAAGGCTACCCGCACTAATAGTAGGGCTACACGCACAAGGCACTAACTCTCAATAATTCAGTAATGTCACCTGAAGAAGGAATGAGCAAGGCGGGAATACTCCCGCCCAAATGAGCCAGTCCGTACGCTTCTGGAGGATCTTTTGTACTATACCTGCCAAGGTATGGACAAAATAGACAAGATCTGACCAAAGCAGCCCATGAACCAATCACAGGGTGACAGCTCACTGAGAACAGTACGAGGAGGAGCACGCTCTGGTACAAAATGTCACTATCAGCCGCTGCCTACTCACCAACCCTCATCGTGGCACGTACATAGCCTGCAGTTGGTGGAAAAGGAATAGTACACAGCCGGCCATGTCACTATCAGCCGCTGCCTACCCACCAACCACCAGCATGGCACGTGCGTAGCCCACAGTTGGTAGAAAAGGAATATTATACAGCTGGTTGTACCTGCTTGGAAACCTACATTCGGCTATAAATACTCCAACACCTTGGAACGGTATCATGATCTTATATCATCACATATCTTACTTTCTCTAGCTATTTCTCTTAATATACACTTATATTCAGAGCAATCTAGTCTGATTCTCACGCCGGAGGGTGGTCACAAGGAGGTACCCCCCCTTCTCAGTGACGAGCTCACGGTGTCTGTTTTGCAGGTCATCAGAAGAATAACCATCTTTGCCGGACCTAACCCTCGTGGGAAACATTTACTTAACCCTAAGATTATCCGTAATCTGCCGGGGTCACTTAGTGTTTCTTCAGTATGGGATGTGTTAATTTACTTGATGATTATAATCTCATTATTAATAGCAAAGTTAATTTATATCATGGTCATCCTCATTATCCGCTTAACTGTTAATGCTCTTCAATTGGTTTGATGTTTGATGATTGCATCCTAGTCTTTTGTTGAATTGATCTAATAATTCCCACTTGTGTCACATGTTATTAGTAACATTATCATTACATATATTATTATTATTATTACTATTATTATTATGTTAAAGTTATTTTTAAAAAGTATACATTTAAAGATAGATTTCATTTTCATGCATGTTTTTAACATTATATAACACAATGTCTATAGTCTTTATATAAACAGGCATATGATACAGTTTTATAATACCTAAATAACCATAACTTGTCATGTTACCATATGTATGAGACTATCTTCATGGGTTTATTGTCCATTACTACATTGTTTTATCTAATGTACATTTTTAACAAGTAATTCTTATAAAACTGTTGCATTAAAATATGCTTTAAAAAAGGTAAAAGCAGAGTCTGAAACTACTTTTCAGTAAGCATGAGAATGGAATTTTGAGGTGACTTGTCAAAGTCAATTACTGTTGCAGTGACGTCATTGTCAACACTTGCTTCTTCAAGTTACCAAATCAAAAGTTATTGACAATTATCTCATGATTCACAACTAAGGGTGTGTTTGGGATTGCTTATTTAAATGAAAAATGACTTTTTATTAAAAAAACTTATAAACTTTTGAATGGGGGGCTTTAAATATACCAAAAGTTTTTATTTGGTATACCAAGTCAACCCTATTAATCAACTACTAATCATTCAATCAACTACTAATCATATCAATCATCATTTTTATTCTATTTTATTTAAATATAACTACTAATCATTACATAATAATTATTTAAACTACTAATATCTATTTTTTAATTAGGTTTTTTAAAGACTATTGTAATTAGTTTTTTGCAATACTAGTATTAATAATAGTATATTAAATATTTTATTATACAATTATGAATTATTACTAGTCTTCTATTGAATATTTCCCTTCTAATTCGAATGGGCAGTCAGTTTTTTTTTGTGCCAGAAACTTTACTTGAATCCTTAAATTTATATTTTCCGCCACGATCACACATGATTACAACTTTATACACGAACCCATTAGGATATTTGTTCGATCTTTTAGTGACGACGACAACACCAAGAGAGCGTGCCAAGTTTTGTACCCAATTCATCAATTCTTCATGGGACCCGAACACCTAAAAATTAATAAAAAGTTAATAAAAAGAATAGATAATACACTTAATAATAAAAAGTTAATAAAAAATGTGTATATATAAGTTAATAAAAAAGAATAAATGATACACCTAATAATAAAAAAGTTAATAAAAACATGTATATATAAGTTAATAATAAAAAGTTAATAAAAACATGTGTACATAAGTTAATAATAATAAGAATAAATTATGCACCTAATAATAAAAAGTTAATAAAAAACTTAATAATAAAAAGTTAATAATATATTAGTTAATAAAAAAATAAATAATACACTTAATAATTAAAAGTTGAATTTTTGGGAGATGTGTTCATGATTGGTTCACCAAAGTTATGTCATTGAATTTTGTGAAATTTGGAAATTGAGCAAAAAAGCTTCTTGGAATCAAACATCATTAATGACTTTGGTATACTTTTGGTATATTTAACAGAACCCCTTTTGAATTTTTTAAAAGAAGTTTTCAAAAAAGTGTTTGGATTAGCTTATGTGTTGGGGGAAACCAAAATGACTAAAAATGACACTCTTTTTTAAAAGGATTGTAATAGGTTTTGAGGGTTAGAGGGGTGTAATAGGTAACTCAAACCCATTAAGTTAATAAGTTACACATTCCTAACTTTTCAAAATCTTTTTATTTTGCCTTGTTCAAAAGTTAAAATCCATAAGGCTTTATGGTTTGCCAAACATCTTATACCTCTTATTAACTTTTTAAAAAGTTTATAAGTTATAAGTTGATGGAAATAAGGAATCCCAAACACACCCTAATTGGATATTATTAAAATATGAGTAAGTTACACCAGTTGATTACGTGGTAAGTAAAAGTTTAATGATTTTTTACCTTTTAATTGATTATCCATTAGATAAAAAATTAAAATATTGATAGTAAACACATCATGTGATGAATGTATGTTTATAATTTGAATATATTAGTTGCGTGATTATGTAAAGTTACTTCGTGTGCTATTGAACAACAATTTGACCAATCATGTTGAACATTGTTTACCAATCCGAATTTGACAAAATCGACCCATTAACTAAATTGTTAAGTTACACTCGGGTACAAGTTTCACTTTCGGGTTGGGTGTTTCGGGTTCAATGTATTCATGTCTTGGGTTTTTGAGGGTAGATTGTGGGTAAAAACCTAGCCCTACCTCTTCGGCCATATTTTTTTTATGTTATATTATTGATCTTATGTATCTTGTTAATTATGTGTTCCATTAATGTATAAAATATATTGAGATTGATTTGCATTTTATTCGGGACATGATTTTGACTGGGTCATATCTTGGGGTTTGTTATCTTCTATATGAATTACTCAAACCTGTTCAAAAACTTAATTATCAACTTAGTTCAGGAAACTAAAATATACCTCTAATAAAAAAAATGACAGTAACATTAAATGTTAAAAGAAATTGAGAAATTGATAAATTGTTTAATTAAGTAGGTTAAATTGCTACTAAGTAAAAGAAATAACTATATAAAACTCTGATACCTTTTTTTTTTACTTGGACCATTTATAAAGAAACTTACAAATATCACATGAGAGAATCACTTAATACATACAGCTAACTTTAAATTAAATAAGTAACTCCTATAATTGTATGATGACTTACACAATGATTGAGAAATTAGAGCAAAAGGTAAAATTATATATATGGTTTTCAAAATTGTTTAGTTCTTTAGAATGTATACTTTCTTCATAAGTTTTTGTGACTAATAGTGTGTGTGTGATTGTACCTGTGTGTGAGAGAGAGATCGGACAGATGGTGACAAGAAGATGAAAGTTAGAGGGGCCCTTTTGGATTTTTTCAAATCTCTGCTTATTTCTTTTTCCTTTTGCAGCCTTTCTCCTTAAAGACCTCCACTTTTTCCTCCCAATTATATTTAGACATTTTTAATTATTTCTAATAATAATAATAATAAAAAGTTTAATGTACAAAGAACATTTTAATTCAATAATAATAATAATTGGCTAAAACGATTAAGTTTGCCAATGGTTATTTTTCCCATCTAAATAAATTCAATTCTCATTCTTACTCTTTGTCATGTGTTGGAATATTGGGAACACCATTTAGGTGTGTTCAATTTTACCTTATGAAGTATAGTTTTATGCTTCTTTTAAAGGATATGAATACAAGTACATAGAATTCTTGTGAAATAACATATAAGCTTCACACTCATAGTTATATTGAAAAAATAAACAAATTTCTTACTTATAAATTATAACAATACATAAAAAAATCATACTTCAAAACCAAAAGATGTGAAGAGTTTTAAATCTAACAAGTTTTTGCATACTTAGGAGCCTCAAAAATTTTTGAACGGCTACATATAGATGTGCATGCTACAAAGTTACATTTAACTTAAATCGGCATTCACGTACATTTGTGCTACTCTCATTTGTAGTGATATCTGTATAGCCCAACAAGCAAATCATCATACTTGAGGAGAGTAAGGCGAAGTTGAAACTAAATGTATATGTAGACTCCTATCCAGATTAACGTGAATGAGTCTAATTCTAGATCCTTTGGAATGACGGGTAAGTTTGTGTACATTTTCATGAGTTCTTTGTCTTTTATTTAATTGTGTACGTTATGACATGAAAACCTCGATAAATGTTTTGTTTTCTAGATGAATTCGGCTCTAATAGGTTATTGCAATAAAATAAGGATTGTTTGTCCTTTTGTTGAAGTTTTCAACTAGAAGTAGGTGTCGTGTTCATTCAGATAGGAAAACACTATGTAAAAAAAGAATTATGACCGAAAACAATGACTTGGAAATCTGTCAATGGCGTGTGATGGCAAGTAGGCGGTGGTTTCGTGGCAATATTTTGAATGTATATTGGTCGGTTGTGTTGGATTTAATGGTCGGTTCGGGTCAAGTCAACGCGACCGACCCGATGTGACCCGGTATGAGTTACACCGGGGTAACGAAACACGTAAACCCATTTAAACGTTATTTGGGCCCGACACATTTAATTAAATGCAATGGATAATGGTTTAAGCTTTGAGTTTGTAATTGGGCTTTAAGCCCAATAGATTAAAGATGATAAACCCTAAAACATATTCATATATAGCATATTATATATATGCATATGATGAGCTTAACATCTTGAACAAAAAAAAAAAACCCTGGCCACCATATATATATATTCCGGCGCCGTTTTCCGGCCACCGGAAAACCGCCCCAAGCCGTCAACCACCACCCACTGTCTGATAATCACTGGAACCACCACCAACACCCTATACAAGCTTCCGGCGGTCTCACTGCAAGTTTTCCGGCGTTCGTTTGGTGATTCCGGTGGACCCGTTTTTCCGGCGACTTGGATTCCGGTGAATAGTGGTCACTGTTGGGTGCTGTTGTTGCTGTCCACCTGCTTGCCGAGCTCTGCCGTCGCCGTCTGCTGTCCAGCCACTGTCATCGTCGCTGTCAGCCGCCGCCGGACTCGCCGGAGTTGCTGTTGGTTGTTGTTGTGTCAACGTCTAGCTTCTTTTTCGTTAGCTCACGGTGTGTCGTCCCGGTTTTGATAACCGAGGTATATCGAAAACTAATCTATGGTTGTTTATTATACGTTTTAATCGTACTCGTATATAAGTTGTAATCGGATCCAGGTTCGGGTTTCCGTTTATGATTCGTATTAATCGTTTATTTTCCGCTGCGTTTTATAGTTTGTTTATACATATATATTAATATTGATTAATATCTATCGAAACGAGATAATTATTAACTAAAACGGGTTTTATATATTTGACCGTTTTTGTTCCGAACCACCGTTGAAACCCAACAGTGGTATCAGAGCCGCGGTTACAACGTACGAGTCGATTCCGGTTCGTTTAAAACCGGATCTACATCTTAAACTTTAAATCGTTTAAAGTTTATTGATCTAGATTTATTTTCGGGTGATTTTGAGTTGGTCAAAGTTTTGTTTATTTTATTTAACCAAGTCAAAACGACCCGAAATTCGTTTATTTTGAATATGTAAATCCGGCCCCGACCTATGTGTTTGTTTGGTTGTTGAGCTTGTTTTTGGCCATATGGATGGTTCAAAAGTTGTAAACGGTTATTATTTATTTTTCTGTTTTTTTGGCCATAAAGATGGTTCAAATTTGTAATAGGGCAAATTATTGTTAGTTTATAAATTTGTAATAAAGAAGACGCGAAGATAACCGAGGACGAGCTCAAGGATTTCTTGGAGTTAGTGGGAGTTCGGGCAAGATGACGGGATGCACAAAGAAGTCCATCCTTGTGGTTGTTTTGTGTTGTGAACCACTTGACCCGATCGGTCTCCCTAATTGGCTCTAGCGAGACCGATCACCTTTTGGCCATAAGGATTTACATATTATTATTATTTGATATCGTGATTGCTTGGATTGATTATAATAGGATTATAATATCACCGATCTAATACCAAATAAATTTGAAAATAAACATTTTATTAACCAATTATGTTTTGCAAATTAAAATCGTTTTGATTTCCAAAAACTAATAACTTAATAGATTTTCTATTAACTTAAAATTGGTTAGTCGTATCGCGACAAACTTAGTTTTAATATGTTATTTAAAACTAAGTGTCCTGAGAGATGAAAGGGTTCATCAATTCGTCCCGATAATAAATACAGTAAAATTTGACTTTTACTCTATTTGGTAATTTTAAAATTAATCCCAATTTAAAACCAATAGTTTATGCCAATCCTACTACAAGTCACACTTGAGGCATACTACGAAATTTCGAGTGTTTGGAGCTATAACACCGCACTTGTCTTCTAGCCTATCCCATCAAGGTGAAAGCGCTTCTTTGACACATCCGGCCCTTTCACACGTCACGGTACTAGGACAACTATTACTTTACTCTCTTGTTGTGTGCTAATGCTGTCTAGAGACTTAAAGTGGGCAAAGATGAGGCTAAACGTATCTATATAGACAATCGTTGTCTCTATAGGCCTCATAACCGAGAATTGTGCTCTATTCACAATTGACAATCGTTGTTAGTCTCCTAACCACTTATTAATGTTGTGTGCTACAGCTGCTTTTAATAACTGGAAGCCAGATTCTCATACTCCTAATTAATTAATGTTATTGGGTCATTAATAATAGGACCACAACGTCGAAAATACTAATTAAATTTACTTTTTCTTAATTAATCAGATGTCGTCAAACGAAATATCACCCTACGCCCTTAAGACTATCCTTGAAAAGGATAAACTGAACGGTACCAACTTCATCGAATGGCACCGCAACTTAAGACTTGTTCTCACCATGGCAAAGCGCCTGTATGTTCTCGATGGACCTGTTCCATCCGAGCCTAAAAACAACACAGCCGTTGCACGAAAAGTTCTTGACAAGCATAAGGATGACTCGGCTGAGGTCTCCTGTATTATGCTTGCCACCATGACTTCTGAGCTTGCTAAAGGCTTGGAAGACTTTGGTGCCTATGAGATGCTTGAGCAACTCAAGGGCATGTTCCGAAAACAAGCCCGTCAAGAACGTTTCAACACCATAAAACAACTCATAAGTTGCAAGATGGCAGAAGGGTCTCCCGTCAGTGCGCATGTTCTTAAGATTAAGGGGCACATCGATCAGCTCAAGAAACTTGATTATCCCATGCCTGATGAAATGGCATTTGATTTCATTCTCAACTCTCTCCCCAATTCAACGACCAGTTCGTAATGAATTTCAACATGAATGGTTGGGTGAAGACAGTGCCGGAGCTTCATAACATGCTCAAGACGGCTGAGATGAACATTCCTTCTAGGACCAATCAAGTTCTGATGATTCGATCTGCTGGTGTCAAGAAGCCAAAACCAAAGAATCGGGGTTTTAAGGGAAAAGGCAAGAAGAAAGTTACTGTTGCTGCCAATGTTGCCACCAACACTAACAAGGTTGTTGCAAAGCCAAAGCCGCCCCCCTTTGAGGAGCACAAGTGCTACAAATGCAACCAAATGGGGCACTGGATGAGAAACTGCCCCGAATACCTTGCTGAGATCAAGAAGAAGAGAGCCAATGGTGAAGGCTCTTCTGGAGGTATTTCCATATACGTTATTGAACTTTTCACTGTCTCTAGTAACACATGGGTATTTGATAGCGGATGTGGTTACCACATCGTTAATGATTTGCAGGAGCCTGAGAAGTGGAGGAAATTGAATAAAGGCAGCATGGAACTCATCGTTGGAGATGGGAAGAGAGTACCAGTTCTGGCAACTGGAGTATTTCATTTTACTTGTCCATCTGGCCTAGTTTTTCCTTTAAATAATTGTTTGTATGCTCCTGGCTTGACCAGAAACATCATTTCAGTTTCGTTGTTATTTGAACAAGGATTTAAGTATGTTCTTAATGGCATGGCTATTTCTGCTTACTTAAATGATATCTTTTATTTTGAGGCTAAACCTCGAAATGGTATTTATGAGATTGATGTTCAACCTGACAATAACGTATATCATCTTTCAAAACGTATCAAGACTAGCATCAATGATACTTTTCTATGGCGTTGTCGACTTGGCCACATAAGCAAGGCAAGAGTTAAAAGACTCCAATCCAAAGGGATTATTGAATCCACAGGATCGGACTCTTTTGACGATTGTGAATCTTGTTTAGCTAGCAAACTCGCCAAAGACTCCTTCACTAATAAAAGTGAATGAGCAAGTGATCTGTTAGGACTCATACATACTGATGTATGTGGACCTTTCAGAACCATGACTAGAAACCATGAAAGATACTTCGTTTCTTTTATCGACGATTATAGTCGATACGCTTATGTGTATCTTATAAAACACAAGTACGAAACTTTTGAAAAGTTCAAAGAGTTTCAAAGCGAAGTGGAAAAACAACTTGATAAAACCATTAAGACACTTCGATCAGATCGAGGTGGAGAGTATCTCAGCACAGAGTTCATCACTCATCTAAAAGAGCATGGAATTATTTCACAGCTCACTCCACCTGGCACACCCCAACTCAATGGTGTGAGCGAGAGGATGAATCGAACTTGCTGTTCGATCGATGATGTGTAGAACTAACTTGCCTCACTTCTTTTGGGGATACGCCCTTATGACCGCCGCCCATATTGTCAATCTAGCTCCAACAAAGAAGATAGACAAAACACCATATGAGATATGGCACAAGGGAAAGAAGCCCAAATTGTCTTATCTTAGAGTATGGGGATGTGATGCTTATATCACGAGTGAGTCTGATGAAAAACTTGATCCCTGCGGCGAAAAAGTTATTTTCGTCGGATACTATTATAAAAGCGGTTATTACTTCTTTCATCCTGATACAAATACGATTTCTGTCAGGAGGAAATGCCACTTCCTTGAGAAGAAATTTCTCAATCGAGGAACTGGAGATAACATTGTCGATCTTGAAGAAATTCAAGATCCACAACCAACCGCTGAGGAAGTTGGAGAGTCTGATCAACAAGTTGTTGTTGCTCATACATCAGACGTGAACACAAGCGTTCGCAGAAGTAGTAGGACTCCCGTACCAAATTCTAGATACTTATGTCATCTAGATGGTCCCGAAGTCTTATTAGTAGCCGAGTCTGGGGACGAGCCTACTAACTACAAATATGCTATCTTGGATACGGAATCCAAGAAATGGCAAGATGCCATGAACGCAGAGATGCAATCCATGCATGATAACCAAGTTTGGAACTTGGTTGAGCTACCCCCCGATAGACGGGCAGTAGGGAGCAAACGGATTTTCAAGAAGAAAACCGACATGCATGGAAATGTGCAAACCTACAAGGCACGGCTAGTCGCGAAAGGTTTCACTCAAACTCAAGGTGTTGACTATGATGAAACTTTTTCGCCCGTTGCTATGACCAAGTCAATTAGGATATTGCTTGCCATTGCTGCATACTATGATTATGAGATATGGCAAATGGATGTCAAAACCGCTTTCCTTAATGGACATCTTTCTGAAGATGTCTATATGGTTCAGCCTGAAGGTTTTGTCGATACAAAATATCCTAATAGGGTTTGCAAATTGAACAAGTCCATTTATGGACTTAAGCAGGCATCTCGAAACTGGAATCTTCACTTTGACGAGAAAATCAAAGAGTTTGGTTTTGTCAAGAATGAAGATGAACCTTGTGTTTACAGAAAGGCTAGTGGGAGCACTATATCGTTCCTCATCTTGTATATGGATGACATACTGATCATTGGAAACAACATTCCTATGCTTAAGGAAGTTAAGCAATGGTTGGAATCTTTTTTTGCAATGAAAGATCTTGGAGGAGCCGCTTATATTCTGGGAATAAGGATCTATAGAGATAGATCTAAGCGGATTCTAGGGCTAAGTCAAAGTACTTACATAGACAAAGTAATGGCACGCTTCTCAATGGAAAACACCAAGAAAGGAGCTATTCCAATGACTAAGGGAACCGTGCTGAGCAAATCGCAATCTCCGGCAACGGACATTGAATCTAAAATTATGCAAGCAATTCCATATGCTTCTGCGGTTGGCTCTATCATGTATGCTATGTTGTGTACTAGACCTGACGTCTCGTATGCTCCGAGCATGACTAGTCGTTTTCAACAGAGTCCTTGCATTGCCCATTGGACTGCTGTGAAGAACATTCTAAGGTACTTGAATATGACCAAAGACATGTTCTTGGTGTTTGGGGGAGTGGAAGAGGAGCTCACTGTAAAGTGTTACACTGATGCTAGCTTCCAGACTGACCGAGATGATTCTCGCTCACAGTCAGGTTTCGTTTTCACTCTCAATGGAGGAGCTATTTATTGGAAGAGCTCCAAGCAGAGTGTAGTGGCAGATTCTACCATCGAATCCGAATATATAGCTGCATCAGATGCTACTAAAGAGGCTGCTTGGATGAAGAAGTTCATCACCGATCTCGATGTGGTTCCGAGTATTCACAAACCGATCGAGATATTCTGTGATAACAGAGGTGCTATTGCTCAAGCCAAAGAGCCAAGGTCTCATCAAAGAACCAAGCACATTCTAAGGAAGTTCCATCTTATTCGGGAAATATTGGAACGAGGTGACATCGTGATAAGCAAAGTAGACACAGATCAAAATCTAGCTGACCCGTTCACTAAGCCGATGACTCAGGACAAGCATGATCAGCATAGAGATGCTATCGGGCTTAGACTTGCTAGTGATTATTTTGATTTAGTATTTGGATGTATGAACGTTTAATCAGCTGTACTTTTCTGTTCACTTTTGATTTAATGGTTAAATGCAAACATTGAATAATACAACTGTGTTCATTTTAATACGTTTAATCCGTGAATATTGTATTCTAAATTATCCGTAGTCGGTCAGACTCGTGGGAGCGATTCTGAATTAAGACTATTCTAACTTTGGACTCAAGTAGTTGACCTCCAAACCACAGACCTCATTATGAATGACGTTGGATGTAACTCGCATCAAATCATCTTCATGGATCTTAATCATAAGATGTTTTGATAATAGTATGCTCATTTAGTATCCTTAGACCTGAGATACATATTAGAACTTTCGTTTACCGAGGAATATTCTTTGATCATGTCAACCGTTGTTGCGTAACTGCCAGCCATAAAGGCATTGGTTGGGAGTATTCTGGAGTTCAGTGGGAGTTGTATGTAGTCAAGATGGGATTCTGTACTCTTACATTTAAATGTAACAGTTAGACATATTGGCGCCCTCGTTGATTCAAACTGGTAAAGTGTGAGGACTCACCCAAACTAACTGTGTGTTTGATTGGACCACTTTGACTCTATATCGAGAATTACAATAATTGAACGCCATATGATATTGATTTAATCCATGTCTCATTGTTCAGTTAATGTCTTATACAGAAAGGGTAGATGACAACGATTACTATATAAATTCATTATCTTGCAATAAGGTATTCCAAG
Organism: Bidens hawaiensis; assembly: GCF_021521415.1. Taxonomy (NCBI): domain Eukaryota; kingdom Viridiplantae; phylum Streptophyta; class Magnoliopsida; order Asterales; family Asteraceae; genus Bidens; species Bidens hawaiensis. The sequence goes on from NW_027498099.1 coordinate 19,278, forward strand.
ATACTTTGGTTATGGATTTAAAAATGTCACATTTGGTTGGGGACAGCTATGTGTAGCTAGAACGCCTCTGCCTGTTAGCGTTGTGATACTTGACCCAAATCCGTCCAAGTGGGAGACTGTTAGATTTAATGGTCGGTTCGGGCCAAGTCAACGCGACCGACCCGATGTGACCCGGTATGAGTTACACCGGGGGTAACGAAACACGTAAACCCATTTAAACGTTATTTGGGCCCAACACATTCAATTAAATGCAATGGATAATGGTTTAGGCTTTGAGTTTGTAATTGGGCTTTAAGCCCAATGAATTAAAGATGATAAACCCTAAAACATATCCATATATAGTATACTATATATGCATATGATGAGCTTAACATCTTGAACAAAAAAAAACCCTGGCCACCATATATATCGGTTAGTTTCGATAACCGAGGTATATCGGAAACTAATCTATGGTTGTTTATTATTCGTTATAATCGTACTCGTATATAAGTTGTAATCGGATCCAGGTTCGGGTTTCCGTTTATGGTTCGTATTAATCGTTTATTTTCCGCTGCGTTTTATAGTTCGTTTATACATATATATTAATATTGATTAATATCTATCGAAACGAAATAATTATTAACTAAAACGGGTTTTATATATTTGACCGTTTTCGTTCCGAACCACCGTTGAAACCCAACTGGTTGAGTGTGAAGTCTATGATGGCATTACTCTAGCCGTAGTTTTGCTGATTAACACAAATTTTATGGTGGTACTTGTATGGTGAGGTGCATTATGTGGTGGTGGTTATGTTTACAACGACGACTATTGTGAGCAACAACTGTTGTGGGTGGCGGCTAGGGTTTGGTCAATATATATTTACTTTTACTCGGTTGCAGCACCAACCTAATCAAACTACACCTCCGACACCTATTAGACATGATAAAGGCTATATACGTGTAAGATTTATACAATTTATATAGCGTAAGATTTACCTTTAATGAGAGTAAGAACTCGAAAGGATTGTAAGTATGCAAAATGCAAGTGTAACAAGGTTAAGTTCGCGTGCATTGGCAAGGCAAAGTCAATCCTCTTTTTAGAACGAGTTAGGATTATTTAAATGGCATACTTACAGACTAATGTCTGTCATATCATTCCTTTGGCTTCACCGGTCCATCTCTAGTTTCGGTGGTGGGTGCTTATCCCTTATGATAGCCCTCGTTCAAATAAGCGGGATGTGATTTTGCGCCATTAATCAGGACCTATCTTTAATATTGTTCTTCTCTCTAGACTCGGGCCTTTTCTATGGGTACATTTTATGGAGATTTTAATGGAGTTTCATACATGGTGCAAAAAAGTAGAAAGATTTCAAATGGAGATTTTTTCTTTATTATTAATCAATTTAATGGAAGTGAATGCTTTCATGTAACATCGATCTTTTGTTGTGTTGTTACTTGTTAGTTACTCTCTTGCCTTCTATTTATGACAGAAGTTTAAGTCAAATTTGTGTGTTCTATTTAACTTTCCAACAATATATATATTTTAATAAAAGTCAATAAAAGGATGGAGGGGGTATTATTTAAATATCTAAATTTGTTTAAAAAGTTTATGATACAAACAAAATATCATGAAGACATTTTTTATAAAGAAGATATTGTAATAATGTTAAGTGGATGAAGTGTTCAACCAAATTTGTACCACATTTACAAGCTTACAACAAAATATAGGGCCTATTGCCAACTACATACCACTAACTTGAATTGGTGATCATACCAACCTTTGGCCTTTACAATCATCCATTGAAAAAAATCCTCAAATTGATCTTTAGTGCCTAAACTTACCAACATATCTATCCCTCCAAACAAAACATGTTATTTCATGTACATGACATAGGATCAAAATATCATGGCCATTCTGTCATAGTTTGTAAAAGGTTGTCAACCTTGGACCAATATCGGTGCGATATATGGTTTATGTTGAGTTTTATTTTAAAATTTTCTTTCGAGTATGAGGAAAGAAAATTCTTTACTAAAACCACGACTCTCCCGGTTAGAAATTCTTAACCATGAGATATAAAAAGGATTACATATATACTAACTTACTAAGTAATGGGTATTTGAGCCACTTTATCCAACTTAACTTAATATTACAATTACGAGAGGAAAAATTCAAAAAAAAAAAGACATCAACACAATCGAATCAAAACAGTGTAATTAGTCTCTAAGTGCGAACCAAAAATAGACTCGTCCGAACCAAATGATCCACCAAATGGTAAAGTATGATTGCATCAACCACGTCTTTTTTTTTTCTTTTTCGACCATGTAGAAGAATCTATCAATCTAAAATACTTTTACTCACATACGAATTAAGGGTGATAATTGTTGTGACAAGTTAACTATCAGATTGATCTCTCTTGATTTTTACATGTTTTATAATAGTGTGTACGTTATTTTGTACTTAATAACCAAGAAAAAAAATTGTATCTATGGATATTTTACTGTTTCATCTGTCTTATACACTAAAGAACTCAAAACAAACTAACAATGCAACGACAGAGAATGACTACCTAAAATTAAGAAAATTATGAAACTAAAGAAGTAAAGAAGCCTTATAATTTGTAAACATGAGAGTTGAGCTCACAACTATGGACCAAATATTTTTGGGCTTTTCGTTTGTCATTAGCTTATATGGACCAACTATGGACCAAATATTTTTAGGCCCTATATATCGTCCAGAATCTTTGAAAGGCCCAGATAATACCTATTCAGCTATTTCCCACTCAACATCTCAATATTGTGCTAACTTAAGTCATCATAATGAACCTTTATGAGATAATAGTGATTAGTGAAAAAGTTATTACTATGATACCCACATTTCATCAACTTGAAAGACAATCACTAAATATAGCCAAATTTCATACAATATTCTATTTAACTCACCCATCTTTAAATTATTTATAATTATGAAAAGGTTATACAAATATAAAACAATGTGGTTTTTATAGTTGATAAAAAGTATTACGTGACAAAATTGAAACAATACAAAAACTTGGTTATTATTTTTATCCTTTTAATGCACAATATAATTCAATTGCATTTAGTAGTTCCATTTCTTATTTCTTGTGATTAATTTGGATGGAGTTATATAAAACCATTGATACACTATCGAGACACCACTAACATGTCATAAGACTTGTATTGTATGTACAATTTGTATAACAAGTAAAAAGACTCATACGAGTAATATGACGGAGGAACTTTGTCATACGGGCTGTATAAGTGATAATTTGTCATACTAGTCGTATGTGGGACAAATCATACGGTCACATATTATATTTATGTATTTGACTAACTAATAACTAATATGACTACTCATAAAGTCATACATGAAGTATAACTGTTTTTCACCAATCATACAACCTATATGACGTGAGACTTGATTTGAGATTATTCGACATATAATGTGACATGTGTACTAGTATACGCTTTTAGGGTGGTGTTTACTTTTATTTTAGGTAATGGTTATTCACACACCCTTTTTTGACATTCATACACCCTTTTAACACACATTTATCTTTTATGTACACTCTATGTACACCCTATAAAGGGTGCTATGCAGTCGATATCGCCGATTTATCAGTGATATATCGGTTATTGGTCCTTGGCGATATATAAATCAAAATATCGGTTCAAAATATCGGTACCGATAATATCAATGATATTGTCCGATATTTGACCGATATTGGACCAATATTTTGACCGATATATCACCGATACTCCCGATATTATTGTTTTATGTCTTAATTATCAACTTTCAATGTTCAATGCTAGTGTTTTAAGTCTTAATCAATTCTTACTTTGCTACGATTGTTAGTGTTTTGCAATTTGCAAAAGGTTAATTTGTTCATGGTAGGAGACTATACTGAATTATTATTGTTAAATTGCTATATATATGAATTTTACATGATATTAAAATTAGCGATATCCCACCGATATCTCACTGGGATAACTAATATCTCAGATATCGGTCCTTGACCGATATCCGATATTTTTCCGCATTAACTGCTTAGAAATGGTGTATGAATAACAAATCCCTTATTTTAAACATTTAATGATTAGCAGTGTATGAACTATGATTTGTCTATGAAGTTTGAGTCAAATAAGCTTTAGCCCATGACTAAAAGTCCAGTTGTGAACGGTCTATAGTAGCCCAGTCTGATCTAATACTGAGCCCTAAGCAAAATATTTGGCCTTTTGTGCCAACCATGGGTTATTTTCTTACAAGTTTTCATCTTTGTTTACCTATATAAATTATTAAAACCGAAAACCTAGTTAAAGTTCTTGTATGGGAGAATAATGAACTCTTTAAGCTTACAAAAAATTATCAAACTTCAAATGTGAAATCGATACATCTTAGGCCATGTGTTATGGCTTCTACGAGAGTGTGTGAAAAGCGCAGGCACAACAATAGAATGAGCTTTTAATTATTGATCAATAATATAACCGGTCATTTATAGCCACCTCACAGACAACCACACTTCAACCCTTCATAGTACATCTTCTGGGCGTGAAATGTTATGCTAGTATATGGTTCGATCAATTCATACTAATTTAATGGGTAGTTTTATAAATTTGTTTATGATTCTTAATGGTAGAGGAAAAACATTCCAGTGAATATCATTTATAATACTTGCTAATTTCATGTTTGTTTAATGCTATCTCCAATGGGTCCTAACCGTAGAGGTACTTGGATGCTCTTAGCATTAAAGGGTATCTAATCATATAAGTCCTTTGGTAAAAATGCGGACTCAAAGTAAAAAAAAGGTTTTACCTAATATTATGTGTAATGGATTATGATGAGATGAAAACTAGAAAGGATAAAAGTATCTTTAGCATTGAAGATGAAATTGAAACTTTTAAAGATTTGAAAGAATATTATGTGATAAATGATGTAACGGTTAAAGTGTTTAAATGTGCACTTATGATTATGATTTGATTAGAGATAGTCCTACAACTGTTATTTGTGTACATTCTTTGAACCATCCTAGAAAAAGAAAGTTAAATAATAACACAAAGATGAGAGAGAAACAAAGATCTGGATGAAAAGTGAAAACACTCAAGAAGATAAGAAGATAAAAGACAAAACTCTTTACATAAAAAAAAAACCAAACCCCTTACTTAATAATAGAGTCAAGTCCCACTCTTATGTTTTGTTGTTGAATCTTGATTAAAGTTTGCATATGATATAATTATAAACCATGAACCATCCAAATGCCTTCATCTTCATCTCCCACACATAATTAAACCTAGAGGTACCCAAACTAGATCAGGTAGGAACCGGTTCTCGGGTATAGTCAAGTATTTGACTAAGTCTTTTTCAAGTAGGGTCAGGTCGTGTTTTGACCGTGTAAGTAAATATGAAACCCATTCCGAGTACAGGCCCAGAAAAGAAACCCAATACCAGTTCATACTCCCAGATCAAATACAAATAGTAACCAGTTCTGAATCAGGTCAGGTAAGAACTGGTTCCAGGTATAGGTTAGTATTTGATCTGGTCGTGTTTTGACCATGTAAATATGTAACCCGTTCCAGGTACAGCACAGAAAGAAACCCAATACCAGCTCATACCCCATATCAAATACGGATAGGAACCAGTTCTGAATCAGGTAAGGTAAGAACCGGTTCCTGGTATAGTCAGGTATTCGATCTGGTTTTTCAGATTTCGGATTTTAACCACGTAAAGGTGAAACCCGTTCCAGGACCAGGTCATACTCTCGTGTCAAGCACGAACATAGCCGATACCAGGTCATTTCCGAAACCAGGTATTTTATACACATCCCCATTACGATTATTATTATTACTATAAAGCCATGGGCGGCTCGGGCATAGGCAACGTGGGCGACCGGCCAGGGCACTTAATTTTCGGGGGCATAATTATATATATATATATATATATATATATATATATATATATATATATAAATATGTATATTTAATATTTTACCCTAATTATACAATAACTAGGTTAGTTCTAGTCTCGCTTAAGACATTTTTAAGTTTATTTTTATACACAAAGTTTTTTACACTACCTAAATCATAACCAAGTAGGCCCGTTTTAATATTTAACTGTTTAAACCAAACAAAAAACCTATTCACATAAGGCCTAATTTTTTTTTCCTTATAATATTTCATTACTCGTTAGAGTTTACGGGTCTTTTTATTTCAGTTCGGGCCAAGACATATAAATTCTCGAGTATGGCCCATAAATTCCATTTTTTTATAAAAACCCACTTCCCATCCTCCCAACCCAATATCCAGATCCCATGTCCGCCGTCATCTCCGTCATCTCCACCGGAACCCCACCAAACTATTTCCGGCCAACCCCAGATCAAGTCCTCTCAAACGTCCTCGAAACCATATTAACATTCATCACCTCCACACACGACCGCAACACCATCTCACTCGTCTGCAAGTCATGGAACCAAGCAGAATCCCACACCAGATCACACGTCACCGTCTCCAACTGTTACTCAGTAAATCCAGACAGAGTAACCAAACGGTTTGTTAATATTAATAATATTACTATAAAGGGTAAGCCACGGTTTGCTGACTTTGGGTTGATGCCACGTGGATGGGGTGGGTGGTTTAAGCCGTGGGTGGTGGCTATGAGTGTGGTGTATTGTGGGATGAAGAGGGTGTGTGTTAAGAGAGTGTGTGTGACGGATGATGACCTGGCGGTGGTGGCCCACTCGTTTGGTGGGTTGGAAGAGTTGGGGTTGGTGTGTTGTGATGGGTTTGGGACTAAAGGACTTGGTCTTGTTGTTGGGAGTTGCAGGTAAAAGTTGTTGGTTAATCGGTTCGGTTTATTCGGGTAGTGTGTTGGTTTTTAAGTCGGTTAATAATTAAAACCGAACTTGGGCTAAATGTTTTGCTAACAAATACATGTAATGGAGGTATTTTTTTTACGATAACTTTCTTGTGTGCTGCCAGTAGGGGTGCAACAAGCCGAGCCAGAGCTCGACCAGTCTCAAGCTCGGCTTGTTTCTTAGTTTTTCAAGCTCGAGCTTGGCTCGGGCTTGGCTCGTTTAATATTTATTAATTAATTTTTAATATATTTATAATTATAATATTTATTAATTAATTTTTAATATATTTATAATTATATTTGTATATTTATTTTCATAATAACTTTATATATAAAATAATATGTTATTTAGTTAACATTTTTCATAAAATTATATATATCAGTTAATAATTATTAAATATATATGTATCTATTAATATTTATAGTTATAAAAAAAATATATAAATGACAGGCTAGCTCAGGCTCGCGAGTCAGCTCGAGCTCAATAAGTGAAGCTCGGGCTCGTTTATTAAACGAGCTTTCTTTTAGGCCCGGGCTCGTTTAAGCTCGGCTCGATCGAGCTTTTTCACGAGCCGATCTCGAGTAGCTCGGCTCGTTTGCACCCCTAGCTGCCGGCTTGTCACTTGACGAAACCGAACCGAATCGGATTTATAACTAGTTACCTTTCTGGGTTTTAGTCGGTGTTATGAAACCGTAAAAACCAATGAAAAAACATAACCGAACCGAATTTATGGAGTTTCAAAGTTTATTTAATGTGATTTATAAGAATTTCATGAATATGTAACTCAAATATTTTAGCTAGTTGTGTGAGTGGTTCGGTTCGGTTATTAGCCTTAACGGAAACCGAAGTCATTGGTTAATCTGCTTTATTAACCAATTGGTTTGGTTTATTCGTTTAGTTTGTTGGTTTTCATTTTGGTTAATTCTGGGTTATATTTTTTGCTAAGAAATAAATGAAATGGATGTATAAATACATGAAATAAATAAAATGCAGCTAAAAAACTAAAACTATATGAAAATACGAATGGTTCGGTTATTTGAAATTGAGCGAACAAAAAAACCGATTTTCGGTTCATTGTTTTTGGTTAATTCGATTTACGGTTGATTTTGGTTCGGTCTCTGTTAATCACCAGTTTAGCCCAAATGTATAATAATTAATTAGTTATTAATTAACAAAGTGTTTAACGCCCAAATTCATTATTTTGGGGCAAAATTGTTTTCGGCCCAAAATTTCCAAGCTTAAATGGCAAAACCGAAAAAAAGAAACCGAACCGTTTCACATTTTAAAAACCGAATTTTCAATTTTGTTTCAGTTTTAGCACAAAACCGAACCGTGCACACTCGGGCTCTATCTTCTAATATCACTTTAACTAACAAATTATTGCTCAATGTGACTAAATTATGGTATTAATCACTTCAGGCGTCTGCGAGTTCTTGAGCTGATTGATGATGAGGTGTCCGACGACGAAACTGACTGGATTTCATGTTTTCCAACTAACGGTCCGACAAATTTGGAATCTTTAACATTTGACTGTATTGAATCTCCCATAAATTTTGAATCTTTAGAGAAGCTAGTAGCCTGGTCACCTATGTTAAAGAAACTTAGATTAAACCGTCACGTCACTATACAGTTACTTTATCGGTTACTTACCCGGGCTCCACAGCTGACCCATTTAGGAACCGGGTCATTTAGTCCTCCAGAGCACCCGCAGAACGAAAACAATGGAGAATTGGATTATGTGTCTGCATTTGCAGCTTGCAGAAATATTGTTTGTCTCTCGGGTTTTAGAGAAATCGCTCCAGATTATCTTCCTGCGATTATTCCTGTTTGTGGTAACCTTACGTCGTTAAATCTTAGCTATGCACACATTGATGCTGACCAGTTAAAACCGGTTATCCGTCACTGCCACAAACTTCAGGTTTTTTGGGTAAGTTTTATTTGTTATCTTTCTTGAAAAAGCCTGAATCTTTATAAATGTTTATGATCAAACATTATGCCTAAAAGTTATTATGGTTCTTGAAAATTATGCTTAATTTGATCTTTATTATTGTCTTTTGTCAAGATTACACTAAAAAAATATATTTTTTTTTCTTAAAAGCTTGAATCTTTATCTAAAATTATGCATAATGTTATCTTTATGATTGTCTATTTTCAAGATTACACTAAAAAAATTATTTTTTTCTTAAAAGCTTGAATCTTTATCTAAAATGTTGCATATATAGATGTTTAGTAATGTCTATGATCAACATGGTACCAAAAAGATCATCTTTCTTAATTGTTCAAATCTTTATCTAAAAAATTTGCATAATATGATCTTTGTTATTGTCTATTGTCAAGATTGCACTAAAAAGATTGTTATTTTTTTTATAAATCTTGAATTTTATATATAAGTTTGCATAACTAGGATCTTTATATATTGTCTATTGTCTAGAGTACACTAATAAAAATTGTTATTTTCTTGAAAGCTTGAATCTTTATCTAAAATTATGCATAATGTGATCTTCATTATTGTCTATTGTCAATATTACACTAAAAAATATATTTTTTTAAAAAAAGCTTGAATCTTTATCAACATTGCACCAAAAAGATCAATTTTCTTGAAAGTTTAAATATTTAAATCCATTCTTTCTTTTCAGGTTCTTGATTCAATCTGTGTTGAAGGGCTTGAAGCAGTGGCAGAAGCATGCAAAGATCTCCGCGAGCTTCGTGTTTTCCCGACCGACCCATCAGAAAATACCGAGGGGCCCGTTTCAGAAACGGGCCTACTCGCAATTTCTTTAGGCTGTCGAAAACTACAATCTATTCTTTACTTTTGTCAGCAGATGACCAATGCTGCAGTTGTGGCCATGTCTAAGAACTGCCCGGATCTTGTAGTCTTTCGCCTTTGTATAATCAGCCGGTACCGACCTGACCATGTAACCGGTGAACCAGTGGACGAGGGTTTCGGAGCCATTGTCAAGAACTGTAAGAAGCTGACCCGGCTCGCGGTTTCCGGGTTGCTAACGAATAAAGCATTTTGTTACATAGGGCAATATGGTAAATTGGTGCGAACACTATCGGTTGCATTTGCGGGTGATAGTGATATCGGGTTGAAATACGTGTTGGAAGGGTGCACGAGTTTGCAAAAACTCGAGATTAGAGATAGCCCGTTTTGGTGATTCGGCTTTATTGTCCGGTTTACATCGTTTTTATAATATGCGTTTTGTTTGGTTGTCGTCGTGTCAAGTGACCCGAGAAGGGTGTTTGGATGTGGCCCGCCGGTTGCCAAGATTAGTGGTGGAGGTGTTTCGTAGGGACGAGGAAGGTGGGGAGAAGGGTGATTTTGTCGATACATTATATATGTATCGATCTTTAGATGGCCCGCGGGCTGATGCTCCACGGTTTGTCAATATCTTATGATGGCCAGGCCTGACCCGACCCGAGATTCAGTATTCTTTTATGTTTTGATCCAGGGCTATAACATTCAAATCTACATTTGTGCTAAAATGCGATGAGGGTTTGATAATATTGTAGCTCTAGATAGGTGAGGGTAGGCTGTTATAATATTCTTTTCTGTTATTTATGTTCTATTGACTATTGAGTTTTGGCAACTCTTTTTGTAGCTATAGGGACTTGTACCTTCTTCATTGAGAGTTGTACATTTGATAGTTTTTTTTTTTTTTTTTCAGAATGACGACTTTCTTTGTGTGATTGAGTGTGGTATTTTTCTTGAAGGCTACAGTAGTTAAATTTATATTTATGCTACACTATGCATAGAGGTGCACTAGTTTTGGACCCAAGACGGTGTACCTGACCCGGAATCGGATCCACTCTGTACCTGACCTGTGGGTACGACCAATTCTTAGGTTTCTTCCCGGATCAGTATCCCTCAGAATTGCTTCCATCAATACCTGGTCAAAATCCAACCCGACACCCGAAAAAAACCCGGTCAAATACCCGACTATACCCGGAACCGGTTCCTACCCCGACCCGGTTTTGACTTTTGTTGATCATACCCGAAGTTGGTTCCGGTTCCTGAAAATACCCGATTTACACTTCTACAGTTCTACCTGAGAGTTGTATTTTAAGATTATGTGTTGTAGGCGAGCGAGGGCGCGAGTGAGGGTGCAGCGGCCACATCAGTTGCGAACACCCCAACACAACTGGCGTGAGTGTTGGCACGATGGCCTCCCACGAGCCCACTAGCGCCAGCAAAGGGAGAAAAGGTGAACGCTTGGTTATTTATGGCTCATGAGCAGAGGCTTTATACAGAACGGAGTCAAGCAAGCAAGTATGAGCTTTATCTTAGTATCCAGCCAAATATGATTTAACGTAATATTAAAGGATGAATCGGGCCAACGAGGCACCTACATATAATCTTAGTGTTTTTGGACGAATGACAAGTATTTGAGTATGTTTTGGTGTTACGTGTCATGTGTATGGAAAATTGTGATGGGGGCTGCCTCATTGAATGAAAAAGGATGGACAGGTTGAAGTAGCAATACTTGTACTTTGTGCATAAGAAAATGTACATCATGTTTGGATATGGTTTAACCTTCATTGGATGATTTGACTTTTGTAGGGTCAAGTTTTCTTTTTGATTTCACACCACCTTTAATTACTTTTGAAGCTTCTTTTCAATAAATTTTGTTGTTCATTACGCCGTATGTAGTGGGCTACAAGTTTGGGCGATTTTGGGCTAAAAGGGGCTACAACACCGTCCCTCTAGGCGAAATGTGGGGAGAATTGTTGGGGGGCGCCAAATTGTTATCGCCTGCTTGGTTTGTTTGTGAAGTAGTTTTTATTATTATTATATTATGATTGAGAGAGAGGGGGATATATATACACACATATATATGTATATATTATTATTATATTATATTGTGGGCCCAGTTTGTAGCATCTTCACCATTACATCCCAAAAACAATTTCTCATCCCTTGCTGACTGGACGCCACACGGCGTAAAACGCCCCAATTTGTAGCCCCTCCACTACACATAGCCTTATGGTTAAAGTTGTGGTGCTATAGGAAATTGGACCCAAGGCTTTGAATGTTGTACTTTCTCAGGGTTTCTGTGGCACCACTCGGTTAGTGCCTCGGTTTCATCGGGTAAATTAGCAAAAGTGCCCACACTTCATTCAGCATGCTCCTTCGGTTAAGGAAATCAGGTATGCGAACCTAAAAATGGAAGTCGAAGAACAATGACATTCGGGTATAAAATTCTTTAGGGTAGCATTGCTGATAAATCAGTAAAATGTGAGGTGTAAATAGGTGGCAATTAAATATCTCGGGTAGTTCAGGGGGACATGTTTATTGTGATATGATGCCGAGTTTCTCTAAAAATTAAGTGACTGTGCTTATTCAGAACTATTAAATTATGTGTATGAAATCAAAGGTGAGTGTTATAGTGGTAATTTATTTATTTTTCTTGAATTTTTTTCTTGTATTTGTTGTATCAAGTGTATAGCGTAAGTGTTCAATATTCATTTATTCAATAATAGTTTAGAATACTTTAGATGGTAAATACGTTCTTTTTCCAGTTGTAGAATAATTGATAGACAACATATGAATCTATTTTTGCAAAACAACTTATGGTAGAGGTTTTTCATGGTTGGATTCATTGGAATCTAATTGAATTTATGTAGTTGACTTTGAATTAGAATAAATCAAATCTAGCTTATTTACTCCATTAGATAGTAGAAACCAAAATATCAAAAATAAAATATGTGCTTGTTTCTAACAAGTGTAGGATATCTCAAAATAAAATATCCGCCTAAATTTTAAGGAAAGAGAAATAAATACGAAAAAAATGAAAGGGATAACACAAATGTCTATGTTTAATGAGATTCTTAGACGACCCGTATTAGTCATGTTTGGGAGAAAAACTAGCTCCAAAACTATGTTAACACTGCTACGCCCGTTAATTTTGAGGTTAATTTTGGATGAGTTCGTTGCAACGGTGAACTTTTACAGAATGTTTATGACTTAATGAGGTAGTTTAACTTGTGGGTTTAGTTCAATTTTGTAAATTTTTAGTGGCAAAATATAAATTTACATAAAATAAAATAATGTATTTCAAAATGAAACATTAATATTTCACATCAATTGATCATAGAATTTATGACACACCAAGGTCCTCTTTGACTTGACCCTTTCAACTGGTCCCAAGCTCCTGGTCATAATCCTGATGTAGACCACTATGGAACCAGTCTCTTTCGGCTAGCTCAACCCAATTAACTTCTAATTATTTGGCCATACCTAACATACTAAATAGTCTTACAAATGATTAGACTATTTACTTCTTTTATATGTATATATTATTTTTTGAACAACAATCACTTGTCTAAATCTTTGTAAAGTTGTCGGATGGGTTTAATCTCGTGACTCGTAAGTCTTAATTTATCTAGTAGTGCTTCACTCATGCTTAAATCTAGGAATACATGAGATTCGAACTTGTGAGGTAGTGATGGCTACTTTTTTTTTTTTACATTTATATGTGATTTTATAATTTATATCTTTTTCTTATATTAGATTGATTTTTAATGGTATTATTTGTTTGAGATTGAATTCTGTTTATCTTAATTCGTTCGTTTGGGTTGGGTAAAGAACATGAGGAATGCAGAATGTAAACGTCACAATATAAATTTTGTAAGCTTTCATTCGTTGTTTTAACTTTGAAGACGATTTACAGCTTTTTACTGAGCTTTTCCGCTTAAATTCAATAAATTCCACAATCATTTAAAAAGAAATTATAATAATAAATCAGGCAGTTACTTGTCAAGTATATGTGTAATATAAATTATTTATTCTTTTGTATAAGTTTAAACATAAGTTTAGTATTTTCTAATGATAAATATTTTAATAGATGAATTCATGACATATATTCTTTTAAACCCCCTTTTACATGAATGATTTTCATGATATATCTTTTTAACATTTTCACATATTTGTACTATTAATAATATAGTGAAAATCAACTAAATTAGAATGACAAAAAAAATTAAGAATTGATATGCAATATTCTCACATATCATCATTTGGGACCATTGAATAACATTCAATTCTTGTCATCACTATTTGGTGTCACTAAAGGTTTGTTAGCTGCAGCCACTTCATTAGGTTATGATAAAGCAAAGATGAAAACCATCACCCACAACAACTATTCAATAGAAAGGATAACAAAATCGAACCCGGCACCAACTTGATCCGGAAAATATAGAAATCGAGTTGACATATATATATCCAAACACTAAAACGTAGTCACTCCCTCGAAAAATTACGGGATTCGTTACTGCTGTTGGTATTACCAACTAACAATCAAACGTTTATAAATATATTTCTTCTCGTATCAACAAACTACTGCCCACAAAAACCGAAAGATTTCTACAAGACCATTGATGATCAAATGGTGTGTAATTGCACTTACTAAGGGGATTATCAGGAGATCAACGGGATTGTAAAATATATAAGTTGACTTGTGTTATATAAGATTAAAATGTTAGAAAATAAGCCAAAAAGAATGGAAAATACTATCTTTCTTATTTTTCTTAAAAAAGTCCCTCCACTTACTTTTTAATATAATTGAGAATTTACACTAAAGCAAAACTGGAAACCGGTTGTTCAGGTAAACATCTTATTTTTCTTTCTTGAGTGGCTTATTAATAAGTAGAAGAAAAATATCATCACCTGCGTATATTTGAATTAATCTATTTAGTAAAAGACACTAACCTCACCTAGATTCTCCGGCGAAGCATAAACGGTGGTGCAAACGTTCCTGGGTTTAAACACACCGTATATTCTCTTCTACACAAGTCGAGATGCTGAGAACATGTATTCAACTTCACCATAATAATACTTCTTCTTCGCATTCTCCCCGAGAACTAAATCAACGATTCCGGTGTTCGATACTAAATCAAGCGACCAATCCTTCTAATTAATTTAGTACGCGAAGAACGGATAAGTGTTAATTAGAAACGGAGAGCAAATGCTCAAAATGATTCGAGTTAGGGGGGAGGGGTACTCATTTCAACTACCGGAAGTACCTTACGACTATGCTAATATTGCACAGTCACTTCATTTTGACTATGACGTTTGAACTACCCTAACAGACACCACTTCTTTTAAACCATTTTAATATTCTCTCTCGCTTCAACATCTTTCTAACACTATCCTAGAGAGCTAGAGGGTGGAAGCGGTGCAAATTTATGTTTTGTTTCGGTTTTTTTGTTAATTTTTACGTGCTTACTAATTTATATTTAAGGTCTGCATGCTACCGATACCATAACAAAGTGAATTGGTACCGACTAAATTTGCATCGCTACTCCACCCTACCACGCGAGTTTTGTAAACTAGTCTTAACAGAACATCATCTTTTTATATGAATGAAAATTGTGGTGTGACCATCTACTTAGACTTGGCCTTTCAAGCAAGGAAGAGGTGGTCAATTTCAGTGGTCAAAAGAAGTTTCTGAAAAGAAATTTACAGGCTGCTTTCCTCAATGGTGGGCCCCAATTCAGTGAGAACCACCCTTCTATTTTCAACGTTTACAATCGGCTCAAAAATAAATGAAGGATGGAATTATAATATTATATGACTTAAAGATGTTGTAATGTGTTTTTATCAAATCCAAAATAATAAAAAAAACATCGGTTTAAGAGTTAAGACCGGCGGTCTTGTATAGGTTGAGTTCGTGCATGTAACTAGTTATTAGTAGTTGTAAAATCAGATCGGTAAATCTGCTTGTAACCGTGAGTTTAGGGTCTTGCCAAATGTTGATTCACAACTTAACTTAGGCACAAAACAAGATGCTTTTAAGGTATGTGTTTTTGGTTTACTATGTAGATGAGTGTAGTAGTGTGATTCTGACATTTTAAACAATAACGTTTTATTTTTTATTATTATAATTTTTTGTTTTTTATTTTTTTTGTGAAGTAAAATAGTGATCATGTTAACATAGCTAGCCTGAGTGGGGTGGTGGGGCGCGACTTAGTCGCGTATTACTAGTTTAACTGTAAAAGTCACCGTTCGAAAAAAAATAGTGGAGTAAATGGAATATATACGAAACTTGGTTAATATTTACTAGTTGCTTTTTCTAATTTAACTTAAAATAGGAAGTAACTATGAAGAATTAAATATTCAATAATAACTAAGATTTAGGCCATGTAGTATACTTTAACACATCTTAACACAACGTCACTCATTTTTTCTCTTTTTCACTACATCTCACCCAAAGAAAATGGTTTAATCCTTTTAACTTCATCTCACCCTTATTAAGTGTTAATTTAATCTATTGTTTTTTGTCTTTTAACCCGTTAAAAGCATAATCTAAGGAGCCTTTTTAACAAATTTAACACATGTGTGAGTGGTTTAATCTATCTTTAAAATGCCATATCAATTTTCGACTTACAATCTTAAATTTAGTGAAGGGAGAATTTCATACATTTCCTATTTAAGTCACTTAATTAATAAATTAGCATTTACATAGAACTTTCACAACAAAAAAATAGTATTTTTGTCCCTTAATTAACTATAAACATTAAGTTATTATACTAAATCAATAAACGTTTAAAAAAGTTGTTAAAAATGATAATACGTTTGTTACATACCATATACGGGCCTTGGAGAAAGCCCTTATGTTAGTCTTAAAAGATTAAAAAATGAGCCTCACATAGACAAATGGGCCTTAACAAAAATGTAACTCTTTTTAATGTGGGTTGTTAAGGCCTAGAGGGTTGTGAGCTGGACTCACTGGATTAGGTGTTTTGTTTTACTTTTATTTTATAGCAAGTTCAAGAATTATAAATGTTTTATACTTGTAAGTTCGATTTAAATCTGTTTCTATTTGATATTTAAATCTGTTTCTATTTAATTTTATTTAAACCTGTTTCTATTCAGATCCGGTGAATTGCCCCTTAATCAGTTTTTTCGGGCTGACGGTGTACCTACCTCTTTGGCCGTAGTAGCAAAATTTCGAACGGGCCATGGGAAGGCTCTAGGGACATTTCATTGATCCGATTCTTTCGTAGGGTCATAAAATATTCGATAGAGGTCGCCAGGACCGAAAATATAGTCAGATTCGATGAATAGCCCCATAATCAGTTTTTTCAGGCTGACGGTGTACCTACCCCTTTGACCGTAGTACCAAAATTTCGAACGGGCCATGTGAAGGCTCAAGGGACATTTCATTGATCCGATTCTTTCGTAGGGTCATAAAATATTCGATGGAGGTCGCCAAGACTAATAATAGGGTCAGATTCGATGAATAGCCCCATAATCAGTTTTTTCGGGCTGACGGTATACCTACTCCATTTGTCGTAGTAGCAAATTTTCGAACGGGCCACGAGAATGCTCTAGGGACATTTCATTGATCAGATTCTTTCGTAGGGTGATAAAATATTCGATGGAGGTCGCCAGCACCGAAAATATGGTCAGATTCTGTGAATAGCCCCATAATTAGTTTTTTCGTGCTAACGGTGTACCTACCACTTTGGCCGTAATAGCAAAATTTCGAACGTACCACGGGAAAGCTATAAGGACTTTTCATTGATCCGATTCTTTCGTAGGGTTATAAAATATTCGATAGAGGTCGCCAGGACCAAAAATATGGTCAGATTCCGTGAATAGGCCCATAATCAGATTTTTCGGGCTGACGCTGTACCTACCTCTTTGGCCGTAGTAGCAAAATTTCGAACGGGCCACGAGAAGGCTCAGGGACATTTCATTGATCCGATTCTTTCGTAGGGTCATAAAATATTCGATGGAGGTCACCTGGACCGAAAATATTGTCAGATTCCGTGAATAGCCCCATAATCAGTTTTTTCGGGCAGACGGTGTACCTACCCCTTTGGCCGTAGTAGCAAAATTTCGAACAGGCCACGGAAAGGCTCTTGGGACATTCCATTGATCCGATTCTTTCGTAGGGTTATAAAATATTCGATGGAGGTCGCCAGGACCGAAAATACGGTCAGATTCTGTGAATAGCCCATAATCGATTTTTTCGTGCTGACGGTGTACCTACCCCTTTGGTCGTAGTAGCAAAATTTCGAACGGACCACGGGAAAGCTATAGGGACATTTCATTGATCCAATTCTTTCGTAGGGTTATAAAATATTCGATGGAGGTCGCCAGGACTTAAAATATGGTCAGATTTGGTGAATATCCTCATAATCAGTTTTTTCGTGCTGACGGTGTACCTACACCTTTGGCCGTACTAGCAAAATTTCGAACGCGCCATGTGAAGGCCCTGGGACATTTCATTGATCCGAATCTTTCGTAGGGTCATAAAATATTCGATGGAGGTCTCCAGAACCGAAAATATGGTCAGATTCGGTGAATAGCCCCATAATCAGTTTTTTCAGGCTGACGGTGTACCTACCCCTTTGGCCGTAGTAGCAAAATTTCGAACGAGCCACGGGAAGGATCTAGGGACATTTCATTGATCCGATTCTTTCGTAGGTTCATAAAATATTCGATGGAGGTCGCCAGGACTGATAATATAGTCAGATTCGGTGAATAGCCCCATAATTAGTTTTTTCGGGCTTACAGTGTACCTACTCTTTTGGCCATAGTAGCAAAATTTCGAATGTGCCACGGGAATGCTATTGGGACATTTCATTGATCAAATTCTTTCGAATGGTAATAAAATATTCGATGGAGCTCGCCAGGACCGGAAATATGGTCAGATTCTGTGAGTAGCCCCATAATCAGTTTTTTCGAGCTGACAGTGTACCTACCCCTTTGGCCGTAGTAGCAAAATTTCGAACGGGCCACAGGAAGGCAATAGGGACATTTCATTGATCCGATTATTTCGTAGGGTTATAAAATATTGGATGGAGGTCGCCATGACTGAAAATATGGTCAGATTCGGTGAATAGCGCCCCATAATCAGTTTTTTCGTGCTGAAGGTGTACCTACCCCTTTGGTCGTAGTAGCAAAATTTCGAACGGGCCACGTGAAGCTTTAGGGACATTTCATTGATCCGGTTCTTTTGTAAGGTCATAAAATATTCGATGGAGGTCGCCAGGACCGAAAATATGGTCAGATTCGGTGAATAGCCCCATAATCAGTTTTTTCGAGCTGACGGTGTACCTACCCCTTTGGTCGTAGTAGCAAAATTTTCGAACGGGCCACGAGAAGGCTCTAGAGACATTTAATTGATCCGATTCTTTTGTAGGGTCATAAAATATTCGATGGAGATCGCCAGAACCGAGAATATGGTCAGATTCCGTGAATTGGCCAATAATTAGTTTTTTTGGGCTGACGGTGTACCTACCCCTTTGGCCGTAGTAGCAAAATTTTGAACGGGCCATGGGAAGACTCTAGGGACATTTCATTGATCCGATTCTTTCGTAGGGTCATAAAATATTCGATTGAGGTCGTCAGGAACGAAAATATGATCAGATTCCGTGAATAGGCCCATAATCAGTTTTTTCGGGCTGACGTTGTACCTACCCCTTTGGCCGTAGTAGAAAAATTTCGAACGCGCCACGGGAAGGCTTTAAGGATATTTCATTGATCCGATTCTTACGTAGGGTCATAAAATATTCGATTAAGGTCGCCATGACCAAAAATAAGGCCAGATTCGGTGAATAGCCCCATAATCAGTTTTTACAGGCTGGCGGTGTACCTACCCCTATGGCCATAGTAGCGTAGGGTCATAAAATTTTCGATGGAGGTCGCCATGACCGAAAATATGGTCAGATTCCATGAATAGCACCATAATCAGTTTTTTCGGGCTGACGATGTACCTACCCCTTTGGCCGTTGTAGCAAAATTTCGAACCGACATCGGGAAGGCTCTAGGGACATTTCATTGATCCAATAATTTCGTAGGTTCATAAAATATTCGATTGAGGTCGCCAGGACCGAAAATATGGTCAGATTCCATGAATAGCCCCACAATCAGTTTATTCGGGTTGACGGTGTACCTACCCCTTTGCCCGTAGAAGCAAAATTTCGAACGCGCCACGGGAAGGCTTTAAGGACATTTCATTGATCCGTTTCTTACGTAGGGTCATAAAATATTCGATTGAGGTCGCCATGACCAAAAATATGGCCAGATTCGGTGAATAGCCCCATAATCAGTTTTTTCAGTCTGGCGGTGTACCTACCCCTATGGCCATAGTTGCGAAATTTCGAACGGGTCACGGGAAGACTCTAGGGACATTTCATTGTTCCGATTCTTTCGTAAGGCCATAAAATATTCGATGGAGGTCACCAAGCCCGAAAATATAGTCAGATTCCGTGAATAGCCCCATAATCAGTTTTTTCGGGCTGACGATGCACCTACCCCTTTGGCCGTAGTATCAAAATTTCGAACGGGCCACGAGAAGCTTTTGGGACATTTCATTGATCCGGTTCTTTTGTAGGGTCATAAAATATTCGATGGAGATCGCCAGGACCGAAAATATGGTCAGATACCGTGAAAAGCCCCATAATCAGTTTTTTCGAGCTGACGGTGTAAATACCCCTTTGGCCGTAGTAGCAAAAATTCGAACGGGCCACGAGAAGGCTCTAGGGGCATTTAATTGATCCGATTCTTTTATAGGGTCATAAAATATTCGATGGAGGTCTCTAAGACCGAAAATATGGTCAGATTCCGTGAATAGCTCCACAATCAGTTCTTTCGGGCTGACGGTGTACAGCCAATCAGTTTTTCCGGGCTGACGGTGTACCTACCCCTTTGGCCGTAGTAGCAAGATTTTGAACGGGCCACGGGTAGGTTCTAGGGACGTTTCATTGATCCGATTTTTTCGTTGGGTCATAAAATATTCGATGGAGGTCGCCAGGACCGAAAATATGGTCAGATACGGTGAATAGCCCCACAATCAGTTTTTTCGGGCTGACGGTGTACCTACCCCAATGACCATAGTAGAAAAATTTCGAACGGGCCACGAGAAGGCTCTATGGACATTTCATTGATCCGATTCTTTCGTAGGGTCATAAAATATTCGATGGAGGTCGCCAGGACCGAAAATATGGTTAGATTCGATGAATAGCCCCACAATCAGTTTTTTCGGGCTGACTGTGTACCTACCCATTTGGCCGTAGTTGCAAAATTCTAATGGGCAACGAGAAGGCTCTAGGGAGATTTCATTTATCCGATTGTTTCGTAGGGTCCTAAAATATTCGATGGAGGTCGCCAGGACCGAAAATATAGTCAGATTTGGTGAATAGCCTCACAATCAGTTTTTTCGTGATGACGGTGTACCTACCCCTATGGCCATAGTAGCAAAATTTCGAACGGGCCACGAGAAGGCCCTAGGGAAATTTCATTGATCCGATTCTTTCGTAGGGCCATAAAATGTTCGATAGAGGTCGCCAGGACCGAAAATATGGTTAGATTCGATGAATAGCCCCACAATCAGTTTTTCGGGCTGACGGTGTACCTACCCCAATGATAATAGTAGGAAAATTTCGAACGGGCCACGATAAGGCTCTAGGGATATTTCATTGATCCGATTCTTTCGTAGGGTCATAAAATATTCGATGGAGGTCGTCAGGACCGAAAATATGGTTAGATTCGATGAATAGCCCCGCAATCAGTTTTTTCGGGCTGACGGTGTACCTACCCATTTGGCCGTAGTTGCAAAATTTCTAATGGGCCACGAGAAGGCTCTAGGGACATTTCATTGATTCGAATCTTTCGTAGGTTTATAAAATATTCGATGGAGGTTGCAAGGACCGAAAACATGGTCATAATCCGTGAATAGCTCCACAATCAGTTTTTCCGGGCTGACAGTTTTTTCGGGCTGACGCTGTACCTACCCCTTTGGCCGTATAAGCAAAATTTCGAACGGGCCACGTGAAAATTCTCTAGGGACATTTCACTGATCCGATTGTTTCGTAGGGTCATATAATATTCGATGGAGGTCGCCAGGACAGAAAATATGGTCAGATTCGGTGAATAGCCCCAATATCAGTTTTTTCGGGCTGACGGTGTACCTACCCCTTTGGCCGTAGTAGCAAAATTTTGAACGGACCACGAGAAGACTCTAGAGACGTTTCAATGATCCGATTATTTCGTAGGATCATAAAATATTCGATGGAGGTCGCCAGGACCGAAAATATGGTCTGATTCCGGGAATAGGCCCAGAAACAGTTTTTTCGGTCTGACGGTGTACCTACCCCTTTGGCCGTAGTAGCAAAATTTCGAACGGGC
Source organism: Bidens hawaiensis (assembly GCF_021521415.1). Taxonomy (NCBI): domain Eukaryota; kingdom Viridiplantae; phylum Streptophyta; class Magnoliopsida; order Asterales; family Asteraceae; genus Bidens; species Bidens hawaiensis. The sequence goes on from NW_027498099.1 coordinate 41,261, forward strand.
CACAGGAAGGATCTAGGGACATTTCATTGATCCGATTCTTTCGTAAGGTTATAAAATATGCAATGGAGGTTGCCATAACCGAAAATATGGTCAGATTCGGTGAATAGCCCCATAATCAGTTTTTTCGGGATGACGGTGTACCTACCCCTTTGGCCGTAGTAACAAAATTTCGAACCGACATCGGGAAGGCTCTAGGGACATTTCAATGATCCGATTCTTTCGTATGGTCATAAAATATTAGATGGAGGTCGCAAAGACCGAAAATATGGTCAGATTCCGTGAATAGCTCCACAATCAGTTTTTTCGGGCTGACGGTGTACATACCCCTTTGGCCGTAGTAGCAAAATTTCGAACAGGCCACGAGAACGATCTAGGAACATTTCATTGATCCGAATCTTTCGTAGGGTCATAAAATATTCGATGGAGGTCGCCAGGACCGAAAATATGGTCAGATTCGGTGAATAGCCCCATAATCAGTTTTTTCGGGCTGACGGTGTATCTACCCCTTTGGCCGCAGTAGCAAAATTTCGAACCGGCCACGGGAATTCTCTAGGGACATTTCATTGATCCGATTCTTTCGTAGGTTCATATAATATTCGATGGAGGTCGCCAGGACCCAAAATATGGTCGGATTCGGTGAATAGCCTCACAATAAGTTTTTTCAGGCTGACGGTGTACCTACCCCTATGGCCATAGTAGCAAAATATCGAACGGTCCACGAAAAGGCTCTAGGGACATTTCATTGATCCGATTCTTTCGTAGGGTCATAAAATATTCGATGGAGGTCGACAGGACCGAAAATATAGTCAGATTACGTGAATAACCCCATAATCAGTTTTTTCAGGCTGACGGTGTACCTACCTCTTTGGCCGTAGTAGCAAAATTTCTAACGGGGGAAAGGATATTGGGACAATTCATTGATCCGATTCTTTCGTAAGGCCATAAAATATTCGATGGAGGTCGCCAAAACCGAAAATATGGTCAGATTCGGTGAATAGCCCCATAATCAGTTTTTTCGGGATGACGTGTACCTACCCCTTTGGCCGTAGTAGCAAAATTTCGAACCGACCTCGGGATGGCTCTAAGAAGATTTCATTGATCCGATTCTTTCGTAGGGTCATAAAATATTCGATGGAGGTCGCTAGGACCGAAAATATGGTCAGATTCGATGAATAGCCCCACAATCAGTTTTTCGGGCTGACGGTGTACCTACCCATTTGGCCGTAGTAGCAAAGTTTCGAACCGACCTCGGGAAGGCTCTAGGGACATTTCATTGATCCGATTCTTTCGTAGGGTCATAAATTATTCGATGGAGGTCGCCAGGACCGAAAATATGGTCAGATTCGGTGAATAGCCCCACAATCAGTTTTTTCGGGCTGACGGTGTACCTACCCCTATGGCCATAGTAGCAAAATTTCGAACGGGCCACGGGAAGGATTTAGGAACATTTCATTGATCCGATTCTTTCGTAGGGTCCTAAAATATTCAATGGAGGTCGCCAGGACCGAAAATATGGTTAGATTCCGTGAATAGCCTCAGAATCAGTTTTTTCGTGCTGACGGTGTACCTACCCCTTTGGCCGTATTAGCAAAATTTCGAACGGACCACGGGAAAGCTACAAGGATATTTCATTGATCCGATTATTTCTTTGGGTTATAAAATATTCGATGGAGGTCGCCAGGACTGAAAATATGGTCAGATTCCGTGAATAGCCTCATAATCAGTTTTTTCGTGTTGACGATGTACCTACCCCTTTGGCCGTAGTAGCAAAATTTCGAACGGGTCACGAGAAGGCTCTAGGGACATTTCTTTGATCCGATTCTTTAGTAGGGTAATAAAATTTTCGATGGAGGTCACCTGGACAGAAAATATGGTCAGATTTCGTGATTAGCCCCATAATCAGTTTTTTCGGGCAGACGGTGTACCTAACTCTTTGGTCGTAGTAGCAAAATTTCGAACGGACCACGGGAAGGCTCTTGGGACATTTCATTGATCCGTTTATTTCGTAGGGTTATAAAATATTCGATGGAGGTCGGCAGGACCGAAAATATGGTCAGATTCTATGAATAGCCCCATAATCAGTTTTTTCGTGCTGACGGTGTACCTACCCCTTTGGCCGTATTAGCAAAATTTCGAACGTACCACGGGAAAGCTATAAGGACATTTCATTGATACGATTCTTTCGTTGGGTTATAAAATATTCGATGGAGGTCGCCAGGACAGAAAATATGGTCAGATTCCGTGAATAGCCTCATAATCAGTTTTTTCGTGCTGACGGTGTACCTACCCCTTTAGCCGTAGTAGCAAAATTTTCGAAAGGGCCACGAGAAGGCTCTAGGGACATTTCATTGATCCGATTCTTTCGTAGGGTCATATAATATTCGATGGAGGTTACCTGGACCGAAAATATGGTCAGATTCCGTGAATAGCCCATAATCAGTTTTTTCGGGCTGACGGTGTACCTTTGGCCGTAGTAGCAAAATTTCGAACCGATCACGGGAATTCTCTAGGGACATTTCATTGACCCGATTCTTTCGTAGGGTCATATAATATTCGATGGAGGTCGCCAGGACCGAAAATATGGTCGGATTCGGTGAATAGCCCCACAATCAGTTTTTTCTGGCTGACGGTGTACCTACCCCTATGGTCATAGTAACAAAATTTCGAACGGGCCTCGAAAAGGCTCTAGGGACTTTCATTGATCCGATTCTTTCGTAGGGTCATAAAATATTCGATAGAGGTCGACATGCCCGAAAATATGGTCAGATTCCGTGAATAGCCCCATAATCAATTTTTTCGGGCTGACAGTGTACCTACCCATTTGGCCGTAGTAGCAAAATTTCGAACGGGCCACGGAAAGGATCTTGGGACATTTCATTGATCCGATTCTTTCGTAAGGCCATAAAATATTCGATGGAGGTCGCCATAACCGAAAATATGATCAGATTCGGTGAATAGCCCCCATAATTAGTTTTTTCGGGCTGACGTGTACCTACCCCTTTGGCCGTAGTAGTAAAAGTTTGAACGGGCCACGGAAAGGATCTTGGGACATTTCATTGATCCGATTCTTTCGTAAAGCCATAAAATATTCGATGGAGGTCGCCATAACCGAAAATATGATCAGATTCGGTGAATAGCCCCCATAATCAGTTTTTTCGGGCTGACGTGTACCTATCCCTTTGGCCGTAGTAGTAAAATTTCGAACGGGCCACGGAAAGGATCTTGGGACATTTCATTGATCCGATTCTTTCGTAAAGCAATAAAATATTCGATGGAGGTCGCCAGAACCGAAAATATGGTCAGATTTGGTGAATAGCCCCATAATCAGTTTTTTCGGGCTGACGTGTAACTACCCCTTTGGACGTAGTAGCAAAATATCGAACGCGCCACGTGAAGGATCTAGGGATATTTCATTGATCCGATTCTTTCGTAGGGTCATATAATATTCGATGGACGTCGCCAGGACCGAAAATATGGTCGGATTCGGTGAATAGCCCCACAATCAGTTTTTTTCAGGCTGAAGGTGTACATACCCGTATGGCCATAGTAGCAAAATTTCGAACGGGCCACGAAAAGGCTTTAGGGACATTTCATTGATCCGATCTTTCGTAGGGTCATAAAATATTCGATGGAGGTCGACAGGACCGAAAATATGGTCAGATTCCGTGAATAGCCCCATAATCAGTTTTTTCGGGCTGACGGTGTACCTACCCCTTTGGCCGTAGTATCAAAATTTCGAACGGGTCAAGAAAAGGCTTTAGCGACGTTTCATTGATCCGATTATTTCGTTGGGTCATAAAATATTCGATGGAGGTCGCCATGATAGATAATATGGTCATATTCCGTGAATAGCCCATAATCAGTTTTTTCGGGCTGACGGTGTACCTACCGCTTTGGCCGTAGTAGCAAAATTTCGAACGGGCCACGGAAAGGATCTTGGGACATTTCATTGATCCGATTCTTTCGTAAGGCCATAAAATATTCGATGGAGGTCGCCAGAACCGAAAATATGGTCAATTCGGTGAATAGCCCCATAATTAGTTTTTTCGGACTGATGTGTACCTACCCCTTTGACCGTAGTAGTAAAATTTCGAACGGGCCACGGAAAGGATCTTGTGACATTTCATTGATCATATTCTTTCGTAAGGCCATAAAATATTCGATGGAGGTCGCCAGAACAAAAAATATGGTCAGATTCGGTGAATAGCCCCATAATCAGTTTTTTCGGGCTGACGTGTACCAACCCCTTTGGCTGTAGTAGCAAAATTTCGAACCGACCTCGGGAAGGGTCTAAGGACATTTCATTGATCCGATTCTTTCGTAGGGTCATAAAATATTCGATGGAGGTCGCCAGGACCGAAAATATGGTCGGATTCGGTTAATAGCCCCACAATCAGTTTTTTCGGGTTGAGGGTGTACCTACCCATTTGGCCGTAGTAGCAAAATTTCAAACAGACCTCGGGAAGGCTCTAGGGACATTTCAATGATCCGATTCTTTCGTCTGGTCATAATATATTCGATTGAGGTCGCCAGGACTGAAAATTTGATCAGATTCCGTGAATAGCCCCACAATCAGTTTTTTCGAGCTAACGGTGAACGTACACCTTTTGCCGTAGAAACAAAATTTCTAACGGGCCACGTGAAGGCTTTAGGGACATTTCATTGATCCGATTTCTTTCGTAGGGTCATAAAATATTCGATGGAGGTCACCAGGACCGAAAATATGGTCAGATTCTGTGAATAGCCCCATAACTGACGGTGTAGCTACCCCTTTGACCGTAGTAGCAAAATTTCAAACGAGCCATGGGAAGTCTCTAGGGACATTTCAATGAACCGATTCTTTCGTAGGGTCATAAAATATTCGAAGGAGGTCGTCAGGACCCAAAATATGGCCAGATTCCCTGAGTAGCCCCATAATCAGTTTTTTCGAGCAAACGGTGAACCTACCCCTTTGGCCGTAGTAGCAAAATTTCGAGCGGGCCACGGGAAGACTTTTGGGACATTTCATTGATCCGATTCTTTCGTAGGGTTATAAAATATTCGATGGAGGTCGCCAGGACCGAAAATATAGTCAGATTCTGTGAATAGCCCCATAATCAGTTTTTTCGTGCTGACGGTGTACCTACCCCTTTGGCCGTATTAGCAAAATTTCGAACGGACCCTGGGAAAGCTATAAGGACATTTAATTGATCCGATTCTTTCGTAGGGTTATAAAATATTCGATGGAGGTCGCCAGGACTGAAAATATGGTCAGATTCCGTGAATAGCCTCATAATCAGTTTTTTCGTGCTGACGGTGTACCTACTCCCTTGACTGTAGTAGCAAAATTTTGAACGGGTAACGAGAAGGCTCTAGGGACATTTCTTTGATCCGATTCTTTAGTAGGGTCATAAAATTTTCGATGGAGGTCACCTGGACAGAAAATATGGTCAGATTTCGTGATTAGCCCCATAATCAGTTTTTTCGGGCAGACGGTGTACCTAACCCTTTGGTCGTAGTAGCAAAATTTCGAACGGGCCACGGGAAGGCTCTTGGGACATTTCATTGATCCGTTTCTTTCATAGGGTTATAAAATATTTGATGGAGGTCCCCAGAATCGAAAATATGGTCAGACTCTGTGAATAGCCCATAATCAGTTTTTTCGTGCTGACGATGTACCTACCCCGTTGGCCGTATTAGCAAAATTTCGAACGGACCCCGGGAAAGCTATAAGGACATTTAATTGATCCGATTCTTTCGTAGGGTTATAAAATATTCGATGGAGGTCGCCAGGACTGAAAATATGGTCAGATTCCGTGAATAGCCTCATAATCAGTTTTTTCGTGCTGACGGTGTACCTACCCCTTTGACTGTAGTAGCAAAATTTCGAACGGGTAACGAGAAGGCTCTAGGGACATTTCTTTGATCCGATTCTTTAGTAGGGTCATAAAATTTTCGATGGAGGTCACCTGGACAGAAAATATGGTCAGATTTCGTGATTAGCCCCATAATCAGTTTTTTCGGGCAGACGGTGTACCTAACCCTTTGTTCGTAGTAGCAAAATTTCGAACGGGCCACGAGAAGGCTCTTGGGACATTTCATTGATCGGTTTCTTTCGTAGGGTTATAAAATATTCGATGGAGGTCGCCAGGACCGAAAATATGGTCAGATTCTGTGAATAGCCCCATAATCAGTTTTTTCGCGCTGACGGTGTCCCTACCCCTTTGGCCGTATTAGCAAAATTTCGAACGGACCACGGGAAAGCTATAAGGACATTTCATTGATACGATTCTTTCATTGGGTTATAAAATATTCGATGGAGGTCGCCAGGACTGAAAATATGGTCAGATTCCGTGAATAGCCTCATAATCAGTTTTTTCGTGCTGACGGTGTACCTACCCCTTTTGCCGTAGTAGCAAAATTTCGAAAGGGCCACGAGAAGGCTCTAGGGACATTTCATTGATCCGATTCTTTCGTAGGGTCATATAATATTCGATGGAGGTTACCTGGACCGAAAATATGGTCAGATTCCGTGAATAGCCCATAATCAGTTTTTTCGGGCTGACGGTGTACTTACCCCTTTGGCCGTAGTAGCAAAATTTCGAACCGACCACGGGAATTCTCTAGGGACATTTCATTGATCCGATTCTTTCGTAGGGTCATATAATATTCGATGGAGGTCGCCAGGACCGAAAATATGGTCGGATTCGGTGAATAGGCCCACAATCAGTTTTTTTCTGGCTGACGGTGTACCTACCCCTATGGCCATAGTAGCAAAATTTCGAACGGGCCACGAAAAGGCTCTAGGTACATTTCATTGATCCGATTCTTTCGTAGGGTCATAAAATATTCGATGGAGGTCGACAGGACCGAAAATATGGTCAGATTCCGTGAATAGCTCCATAATTAGTTTTTTTCGGGCTGACAGTGTACCTACCCCTTTGGCCGTATTAGCAAAATTTCGAACGGGCCACGGAAAGGATCTTGGGACATTTCATTGATCCGATTCTTTCGTAAGGCCATAAAATATTCGATGGAGGTCGCCATAACCGAAAATATGATCAGATTCGGTGAATAGCCCCCATAATCAGTTTTTTCGGGCTGACGTGTATCTACCCTTTTGGCCGTAGTAGTAAAATTTCGAACGGGCCACGGAAAGGATCTTGGGACATTTCATTTATCCAATTCATTCGTAAGGACATAAAATATTCGATGGAGGTCGCCATAACCGAAAATATGGTCAGATTCGGTGAATAGCCCCATAATCAGTTTTTTCGGGTTGACATGTACCTATCCATTTGGCCGTAGTAGCAAAATTTCGAACGAGCCAAAGAAAGGATCTTGGACATTTCATTGATCCGATTCTTTCGTAAAGCCTTAAAATATTCGATGGAGGTGGCCAGAACCGAAAATATGGTCAGATTCGGTGAATAGCCCCATAATCATTTTTCGGGCTGACGTGTAACTACCCCTTTGGCCGTAGTAGCAAAATATCGAACGTTCCACGTGAAGGATCTAGGGATATTTCATTGATCCGATTCTTTCGTAGGGTCATATAATATTCGATGGACGTCGCCAGGACCGAAAATATGGTCGGATTCGGTGAATAGCCCCACAATCAGTTTTTTTTCAGGCTGACGGTGTACCTACCCCTATGGCCGTAGTAGCAAAATTTCGAACGGGCCACGAAAAGGCTTTAGGGACATTTCACTGATCCGATTCTTTCGTAGGGTCATAAAATATTCGATGGAGGTCGACTGGACCGAAAATATGGTCAGATTCCGTGAATAGCCCCATAATCAGTTTTTTCGGGCTGACGGTGTACCTACCCCATTGGCCGTAGTAGCAAAATTTTGAACGAGCCAAGAAAAGGCTTTAGGGACGTTTCATTGATCCGATTCTTTCGTTGGGTCATAAAATATTCGATGGAGGTCGCCATGATCGATAATATGGTCAAATTCCGTGAATTGCCCCATAATCAGTTTTTTCGGGCTGACGGTGTACCTACCGCTTTGGCCGTAGTAGAAAAATTTCGGACGGGCCACGGAAAGGATCTTGGGACATTTCATTGATCCGATTCTTTCGTAAGGCCATAAAATATTCGATGGAGGTCGCCAGAACCAAAAATATGGTCAATTTGGTGAATAGCCCCATAATCAGTTTTTTCGGACTGACGTGTACCTACCCCTTTGGCCGTAGTAGTAAAATTTCGAACGGGCCACGGAAAGGATCTTGTGACATTTCATTGATCCGATTCTTGCGTAAGGCCATAAAATATTCGATGGAGGTCGCCAGAACCAAAAATATGGTCAGATTCGGTGAATAGCCCCATAATCAGTTTATTCGGGCTGACGTATACCTACCCCTTTGGCCGTAGTAGCAAAATTTCGAACCGACCTCGGGAAAGGTCTAGGGACATTTCATTGATCCGATTCTTTCGTAGGGTCATAAAATATTCGATGGAGGTCACCAGGACCGAAAATATGGTCGGATTCGGTTAATAGCCTCACAATCAGTTTTTTCGGGCTGACGGTGTACCTACCCATTTGGCCGTAGTAGCAAAATTTCGAACCGACCTCGGGAAGGCTCTAGGGACATTTCATTGATCCGATTCTTTCGTAGGGTCATAAAATATTCGATGGAGGTCGCCAGGACCGAAAATATGGTCAGATTCGGTGAATAGCCCCATAATCAGTTTTTTCAGGCTGACGGTGTACCTACCCCTTTGGCCGTAGAAGCAAAATTTCAAACGAGCCACGGGAAGGATCTAGGGAAATTTAATTGATCCGATTCTTTTGTAGGGTTATAAAATATTTGATGGAGGTCTCCATGACCGAAAATATGGTCAGATTCCGTGAATAGGCTCATAATCAGTTTTTTCGGGCTGACGATGTACCTACCCCTTTGGCCGTAGTCGCAAAATTTCGAACGGACCACGGGAAGGATCTAGGGACATTTCGTTGATCCTATTCTTTCGTAGGGCCATATAATATTCGATGGAGGTCGCCAAGACCGAAAATATGGTCAGATTCCGTGAATAGCTCCACAATAAGTTTTTTCGGGTTGACGGTGTACATTCCCCTTTGCCGTGGTAGCAAAATTTCGAACGGGCCACGGGAATTCTCTAGGGACATTTCATTGATCCGATTCTTTCGTAGGGTCATATAATATTCGATGGAGGTCGCCAGGACCGAAAATATGGTCGGATTCGGTGAGTAGCCCCATAATCAGTTTTTTCGGGCAAACGGTGTACCTACTCCTTTGGCCGTAGTAGCAAAATTTAGAACGGGCCACGGGAAAGTTTTTGGGACATTTCATTGATCCGATTCTTTCGTAGGGTTATAAAATATTCGATGGAGGTCGCCAGGACCGAAAATATAGTCAGATTCTGTGAATAGCCCAATAATCAATTTTTTCTGCTGACGGTGTACCCACCCCTCTGGCCGTATTAGCAAAATTTCGAACGGATCACGGGAAAGCTATATGGACATTTCATTGATCCGATTCTTTAGTAGGGTTATAAAATATTCGATGGAGGTCGTCAGGACTGAAAATATGGTCAGATTCCGTGAATAGCCCCATAAGCAGTTTTTTCTGGCTGACGGTGTACCTAACCCTTTGGCTGTAGTAGCAAAATTTCGAACGAGCCACGGGAAGGATTTAGGGACATTTCATTGATCCGATTCTTTCGTTGGGTCATAAAATATAGATTGAGGTCGTCAGGACAGAAAATATGGTCAGATTCCGTGAATAGCCCTATAATCAGTTTTTTCGGGCTGACGATGTACCTACCCGTTTGGCCATAGTAGCATAATTTCGAACGGGCCACGAGAAGGCTTTTGGGACGTTTCATTGATCCAATTCTTTCGATGGGTCATAAAATATTCTATTGAGGTCGCCATGACAAAAAATATGGCCAGATTCGGCGAATAGCCCCATAATTAGTTTTTTCGGGTTGACGGTGTACCTACCCTTTTGGCCGTAGTAGCTAAATTTCGGACGGGCCACGGGTAGGTTCTAGGGACGTTTCATTGATCAGATTCTTTCGTTGGGTCATAAAATATTCGATGGAGGTCGCCAGGACCGAAAATATGGTCAGATTCGGTGAATAGCCCCATAATCAGTTTTTTCAGGCTGACGGTGTACCTACCCCTTTGGCCGTAGAAGCAAAATTTCAAACGGGCCACGGGAAGGATCTAGGGAAATTTAATTGATCCGATTCTTTCGTAGGGTCATTAAATATTCGATGGAGGTCGCCAGAACCGAAAATATGGTCAGATTCGGTGAATAGCCCCATAATCAGTTTTTTGGGCTGACGGTGTACCTTCCCCTTTGTCTGTAGTAGCAAAATTTCTAACCGGCCTCGGGAATTCCCTAGGGACATTTCGTTAATCCGATTCTTTCGTAGGGTCATATAATATTCGATGGAGGTCCCCAGGACCGAAAATATGGTCAGATTAGGTGAATAGCCCCACAATCAGTTTTTTCGGGCTGACGGTGTACCTACCCCTTCGGCCATAGTAGCAAAATTTCGAACCGACCACGGGAATTCTCTAGGTAAATTTCATTGATCCGATTCTTTCGTAGGGTCATATAATATTCTATGGAGGTCGCCAGGACCGAAAATAAGGTTTGATTCGGTGAATAGCCCCATAACCAGTTTTTTCGGGCTGACGGTGTACCTACCCTTTTGTCCGTAGTAGCAAAATTTGAACGGGCCACGGGAAGGATCTAGGGATATTTTATTGATCCGATTCTTTCGTAGGGCCATAAAATATTCGATGGAGGTCGCCAAGAAGGAAATATGGTCAGATTCCGTGAATAGCCCCACAATCAGTTTTTTTCAGGCTGACGGTGTATCTACCCCTATGGCCATAGTAGCAAAATTACGAACGAACCACGAGAAGGCTCTTGAGACATTTCATTGATCCGATTCTTTCGTAGGGTCATAAATTATTCGATGGAGGTCGCCAGGACTTAAAATATGGCCAGATTCCGTGAATAGGCCCATAATCAGTTTTTTCGGGCTGACGGTGTATCTACCCTTTTGGCCGTAGTAGCAAAATTTCGAACGGGCCACGAGAAGGCTCTAGGGACATTTCATTGATCCGATTCTTCGTAGGTTCATAAAATATTCGATGGAGGTCGCCAAGAACGAAATCATGGTCCAAATCCGGGTATAGCCCCACAAATAGTTTTTTCGGGCTGACGGTGTACCTACCCCTGTGGCCGTAGTAGCAAAATTTCGAACGGGCCACGGGTAGGTTTTAGTGAAGTTTCATTGATCCGATTCTTTCGTAGGGTCATAAAATATTCGACGGAGGTCTACATGACCGAAAATATTGTCCGATTCGGTGAATAGCCCCATAACCAGTTTTTTCGGGCTGACGATGCACCTACCTTTTTGTCCGTTGTAGCAAAATTTTGAACGGGCCACAGGAAGGATCTAGGGATATTTCATTGATCCAATTCTTTCGTAGGGCCATAAAATAATCGATGGAGGTCGCCAAGACCGAAAATACGGTCAGATTCCGTTAATAGCTCCACAATCATTTTTTTCGGGCTGACGGTGTACATACCCCTTTGGCCGTAGTAGCAAAATTCGAACGGGCCAAGGAAACGATCTAGGGACATTTCTTTGATCCGAATATTTCGTAGGGTAATAAAATATTCGATGGAGGTCGCCAGAACAGAAAATATGGTCAGATTCGGTGAATAGCCCCACAATCAGTTTTTTCGGGCTGACGGTGTACCTACCCCTTCGGCCAAAGTAGCAAAACTTCGAACCGACCACGGGAATTCTCTAGGGACATTTCATTGATCCGATTCTTTCGTAGGGTCATATAATATTCTATGGAGTTCGCCAGGACCGAAAATATGGTCTGATTCGGTGAATAGCCCCATAACCAGTTTTTTCGAGCTGACTGTGTACCTACCCTTTTGTCCGTAGTAGCAAAATTTCGAACGGGCCACGGGAAGGATCTAGGGATATTTTATTGATCCGATTCTTTCGTTGGGCCATAAAATATTCGATGGAGGTCGCCAAGACCGAAAATATGGTCAGATTCCATGAATAGCTTCACAATCAGTTTTTTCGGGATGACGGTGTACATACTCCATTGGCCGTAGTAGCAAAATTTCGAACGGGCCACGGGAAAGATCTAGGGACATTTCATTGATCCGAATCTTTCATAGGGTCATAAAATATTCGATGGAGGGCGCCAGAACCGAAAATATGGTCAGATTCGGTGAATAGCCCCATAATCAGTTTTTTCGGGCTGACGGTGTACATAACCCTTTGGCCGTAGTAGCAAAACTTCGAACGGGCCACGGGAAGGCACTAGGGACATTTCTTTGATCCGAATCTTTCGTATGGTCATAAAATATATGATGGAGGTCGCCAGGACCGAAAATATAGTCAGATTCGGTGAATAGCCCCACAATCAATTTTTTCAGGCTGACGGTGTACTTTCCTCTATTTCCGTAGTAGCAAAATTTCGAACCGACCACGGGAATTCTTTAGGGACATTTTATTGATCCGATTCTTTCGTAGGGTCATATAATTTTCGATGTAGGTCGCCAGGACCGAAAATATGGTCAGATTCGGTGAATAGCCCCACAATCAGTTTTTTCGGGCTGACTGTGTACCTACCTCTATGGCCATACTAGCAAAATTTCGAACGGGCCACGAGAAGGCTCTAGGGACATTTCATTGATCCGGTTCATTCGTAGGGTCATAAAATATTCAATGGAGGTCGCCTGGACCGAAAATATTGTCAGATTCCGTGAATAGCCCCAGAATCAGTTTTTTCGGGCTAACGGTGTACCTACCACTTTGGACGTAGTAGCAAAATTTCGAACGAGCCACGGGAAAGCTCTAGGGACGTTTCATTGATCCGATTCTTTCGTAGGTTCATAAAATATTCGACGGGGGTCGCTAAGACCGAAATCTTTGTCAGAATCCGTGAATAGCCACACAATCAGTTTTTTTGGGCTGACGGTGTACCTACCCCTTTGGCCGTAATAGCAAAATTTCGAACGGGCCACGGGAAGGATCTAGGGATATTTCATTGATCTGATTCTTTCGTAGGGTCATAAAAAATTCGATGGAGGTCGCCCGGACCGAAAATATGGTCGGATACGGTGAATAGCCCCACAATCAGTTTTTTCGGGCTGACGGTGTACCTACCCTTTTGTCCGTAGTATCAAAAATTCGAACGGGCCACGGGAAGGATCTAGGGATATTTCATTGATCCGATTCTTTCGTAGGTTCATAAATTATTGGATGGAGGTTGCCAGGACCGAAAATATTGTCGGATTCGGTGAATAGCCCCACAATCAGGTTTTTCGGGCTGACAGTGTACCTACCCCTTTGGCCGTAGTAGCAAAACTTCGAACGGGCCACGGGAAGGCTTTAGGGACATTTCTTTGATCCGAATCTTTCGTAGGTTCATAAAATATTCGATAGAGGACGCCATGACCGAAAATATTCATAAAAGGGTAGGTTCATAAAATATTCATAAAAGGGTAGGTTCATAAAATTTCGAACGGGCCACGGGTAGGTTCTACGGACGTTTCATTGATCTGATTCTTTCGTTGGGTCATAAAATATTCGATAGAGGACGCCATGACCGAAAATATGGTCAGATTCCGTGAATTGCCACATAATCAGTTTTTTCGGGCTGACGGGGTACCTACCCTTTTGGTCGTAGTAGCAAATTTCGAACGAGCCACGGGAAGGATCTAGGAACATTTCATTGATCCGATTCTTTCGTAGGGTCATTAAATATTTGATGGAGGTCGCCAGAACAGAAAATATGGTCAGATTCGGTGAATAGCCCCATAATCAGTTTTTTGGGGCTGACGGTGTACCTACCCCTTCGGCCATAGTAGCAAAATTTCGAACCGACCACGGGAATTCTCTAGGGAAATTTCATTAATTCGATTCTTTCGTAGGGTCATATAATATTCTATGGAGGTCGCCAGGACCGAAAATAAGGATTGATTCGGTGAATAGCCCCATAACCAGTTTTTTCGGGCTGACGGTGTACCTACCCTTTTGTCCGTAGTAGCAAAATTTCGAACGGGCCACAGGAAGGATCTAGGGATATTTTATTGATCCGATTCTTTCGTAGGGCCATAAAATATTCAATGGAGGTCTCCAAGAAGGAAATATGGTCAGATTCCGTGAATAGCTCCACAATAAGTTTTTTCGGGCTGACGGTGTACATACCCCTTTGGCCGTAGTAGCAAAATTTCGAACGGGCCACGGGAACGATCTAGGGACATTTCTTTGATCCGAATCGTTCGTAGGGTCATAAAATATTCGATGGAGGGCGCCAGAACCGAAAATATGGTCAGATTCGGTGAATAGCCCCATAATCAGTTTTTTCGGGCTGACGGTGTACCTACCCCTTCGGCCGTAGTAACAAAATTTCGAACCGACCACGGGAATTCTCTAGGGACATTTCATTGACCTGATTCTTTTGTAGGGTCATATAATATTCGATGGAGGTCGCCTGGACCGAATATATGGTCAGATTCGTTGAGTAGACCCAGAATCAGTTTTTTCGGGCTGACGGTGTACCTACCCCTTTGGCCATAGTAGCAAAATTTCGAATGGGCCACGAGAAGGCTCTAGGGACATTTCATTGATCCGATTCATTCGTAGGGTCATAAAATATTCAATGGAGGTCGACAGAACCGAACATAAGGTCAGATTCCGTGAATTGCCCCATAATCAGTTTTTTCGGGCTAACGGTGTACCTAACACTTTGGCTGTAGTAGCGAAATTTCGAACTGGTCACGGGAAGACTCTAGGGACATTTCATTATCCGATTCTTTCGTAGGTTCATAAAATATTCGATGAAGGTCGCCATGACCGAAAACATGGTCAGAATCCGTGAATAGCCTCAAAATCAGTTTTTTCGGGCTGACGGTGTACCTACCCCTATGGCCAAAGTAGCAAAATTTCGAACGGGCCACGAGAAGGCACTAGGGACATTTCTTTGATCCGAATCTTTCGTATGGTCATAAAATAATCGATGGAGGTCGCCAAGACCGAAAATAAGGTCAGATTCGGTGAATAGCCCACACAATCAGTTTTTTCGGGCTGACGATGTACCTACCCCTATGGCCGTAGTAGCAAAATTTTTAACCGACCACGGGAATTCTCTAGGGACATTTCATTGATGCGATTCTTTCGTAGGGTCATATAATATTCGATGGAGGTCGCCAGGACCGAAAATATGGTCAGATTTGGTGAATAGCCCCAAAATCAGTTTTTTCGGGCTGACTGTGTACCTACCCCTATGGCCATAGTAGCCAAATTTCGAACGGGCCATGAGAAGGCTCTAGGGACATTTCATTGATCCGATTCTTTCGTAGGGTCGTAAATATTCGATGGAGGTAGCCAGGGCAGAAAATATGGTCAGATTCCATGAATAGCCGCATAATCAGTTTTTTCGGGCCGTAGTAGCAAAATTTCTATCGGGCCACGGGTAGGTTCTAGGGACGTTTCATTAAACCGATTCTTTTGTTGGGTCATAAAATATTCGATGAAGGTCTCCATGATCGAAAATATTGTCAGATTCAGTGAATAGCCCCACAATCAGTTTTTTCGGGCTGACGATGTACCTACCCTTTTGCCCGTAGTAGCAAAATTTCGAACAGGCCATGCGAAGGCTCAAGAGACATTTCATTGATCCGATTCTTTCGTAGGGTCATAAAATATTCGATGGAGGTTGCCAGGACCGAAAATATGGTCAGATTCCATGAATAGCCCTATAATCATTTTTTTCGGGCTGACGGTGTAACTACCCCTTTGGGCGTAGTAGCAAAATTTCGAACGGGCCACGGGTAGGTTCTAGGGACGTTTCATTGATCCGATTCTTTCGTTGGGTCATAAAATATTCGATGGAGGTCTCTATGACCGAAAATATTGTCAGATTCGGTGAATAGCCCCATAACCAGTTTTTTCGGGCTGACGGTGTACCTACCCTTTTGTCCGTAGTATCTAAATTTCGAACGGGCCACGGGAAGGATCTAGGGATATTTCATTGATCCGATTCTTTCGTAGGGCCATAAAATATTCGATGGAGGTCGCCAAGACCGAAAATATGGTCAGATTCCGTTAATTGCTCCACAATCATTTTTTTCGGGCTGACGGTGTACATACCCCTTTGGCCGTAGTAGCAAAACTTCGAACGGGCCACGGGAAGGCTCTAGGGACATTTCTTTGATCCGAATCTTTCGTATGGTCATAAAATATTCGATAGAGGTTGCCATGACCGAAAATATGGTCAGATTCGGTGAATAGCCCCACAATCAGTTTTTTCGGGCTGACGATGTACCTACCCCTATGGCCGTAGTAGCAAAATTTCGAACCGATCACGGGAATTCTCTAGGGACATTTCATTGATCCGATTTTTTCGTATGGTCATATAATAATCGATGGAGGTCGCCAGGACCGAAAATATGGTCGGATTCGGTGAATAGCCCCACAATCAGTTTTTTCGGGCTGACGGTGTACCTACCCCTTTGGCCGTAGTAGCAAAACTTCGAACGGGCCACGGGAAGGCTGTAGGGACATTTCTTTGATCCGAATCTTTCGTAGGGTCATAAAATATTCGATAGAGGTCGCTAGCACCGAAAATATGGTCAGATTCGGTGAATAGCCCCATAATCAGTTTTTTCAGGCTGACGGTGTACCTACCCCTTTGGCCGTAGAAGCAAAATTTCGAACGGGCCACGGGAAGGATCTAGGGACATTTAATTGATCCGATTCTTTCGTAGGGTCATAAAATATTCGATGGAGGTCGCCAGAACCGAAAATAAGGTCAGATTCCGTGAATAGCCCCATAATCAGTTTTTTCGGGCTGACGTTGTACCTACCACTTTGGCCGTAGTAGCAAAATTTCGAACTGGCCACTGGAAGGCTCTAGGGACATTTCATTGATCCGATTCTTTCGTAGGTTCATAAAACATTCGATGGAGGTCGCCAAGACCGAAAACATGGTCAGAATCCGTGAATAGCCTCACAATTAGTTTTTTCAGGCTGACGGTGTACCTACCCCTTTGGCCGTAGTAGCAAAATTTCGAACGGGCCACGGGAAGGTTCTAGGGACATTTCATTGATCCGATTCTTTCGTAGGTTCATAAAATATTCGACGGAGGTCGCCAAGACCGAAATCTTAGTCAGAATCCGTGAATAGCCCCACAATCAGTTTTTTCGGGCTGACGGTGAACCTACCCCTTTGGCCGTAGTTCCAAATTTCGAGCGGGCCACGAGAAGGCTCTAGGGACATTTCATTGATCCGATTCTTTCATAGGGTCATATAATATACGATGGAGGTCGCCAGGACCGAAAATATGGTCAGATTCGGTGAATAGCCCCACAATTAGTTTTATAGGGCTGACTGTGTACCTACCCCTATGACCATAGTAGCAAAATTTCGATCGGGCCACGAGAAGGCTCTAGGGACATTTCATTGATCCGATTCATTCGTAGGGTCATAAAATATTCAATGGAGGTTGCCAGAACCGAAAATAAGGTCAGATTCCGTGAATTGCCCCATAGTCAGTTTTTTCGGGCTGACAGTGTACCTACCATTTTGGCCGTAATAGAAATATTTCGAACTGGCCACTGGAGGGTCTAGGGACATTTCATTGATCCGATTCTTTCGTAGGTTCATAAAATATTCGATGGAGGTCGCCAAGACCGAAAACATGGTCAGAATCCGTGAATAGCCTCACAATTAGGTTTTTCAGGCTGACGGTATACCTACTCCTTTGGCCGTAGTAGCAAAACTTCGAACGGGCCACGGGAAGGCTCTAGGGAAATTTCTTTGATCCGAATCTTTCGTATGGTCATAAAATATATGATGGAGGTCGCCAGGACCAAAAATATGGTCAGATTCGGTGAATAGCCCCACAATCAGTTTTTTCAGGCTGACGGTGTACCTACCCCTATTTCCTAGTAGCAAAATTTCGAACCGACCACGGGAATTCTCTAGGGACATTTCATTGATCCGATTCTTTCGTAGGGTCATATGATATTTGATGGAGGTCGTCAGGACCGAAAATATGGTCAGATTCGGTGAATAGCCCCACAATCAGTTTTTTCGGGCTGACGGTTTACCTACCCCTTTGGCCGTAGTAGCAAAATTTCAAACGAGCCACAGGAAGGATCTAGGGACATTTCATTGATCCGATTCTTTCGTAGTGTCATATAATATTCGATGGAGGTCGCCAGGACCGAAAATATGGTCAGATTCGGTGTATAGCCCCATAACCAGTTTTGTCGGGCTTACGGTGTACCAACCCTTTTGTCCGTAGTAGCAAAAATTCGAACGGGCCACGGGAAGGATCTAGAGATATTTCATTGATCCGATTTTTTCGTAGGTTCATAAAATATTGGATGGAGGTTGCCAGGACCGAAAATATGGACGGATTCGGTGAATAGCCCCACAATCAGTTTTTTCGGACTGACGGTGTACCTACCCCTTTGGCCGTAGTTGCGAAACTTCGAACGGGCCACGGGAAGGCTCTAGGGACGTTTCATTGATCCGATTCTTTTGTTGGGTCATAAAATATTCGATAGAGGTCACCATGACCGAAAATATTGTCAGATTCGGTGAATAGCCCCACAATCAGTTTTTTCGAGCTGACTGTGTACCTACCCCTATGGCCATAGTAGCAAAATTTCGAACGGGCCACGGGAAGGATCTAGGGATATTTCATTGATCCGATTCTTTCGTAGGGCCATAAAATATTCGATGGAGGTCGCCAGGACAGAATATATGGTCAGATTCGGTGAATAGACCCACAATTAGTTTTTTCGGGCTGACGGTGTACCTACCCCTATGGCCATAGCAGCAAAATTTCGAAGGGGCCACGAGAAGGCTCTTGGAACATTTCGTTGATCCGATTCATTCGTAAGGTCATAAAATATTCAATGGAGGTCGCCAGAACCGAAAATAAGGTTAGATTCCGTGAATTGCCCCATAATCAGTTTTTTCAGGCTAACCGTGTACCTACCACTTTGGCCGTAATAGCTAAATTTCGAACTGGTCACGGGAAGACTCTAGGGACATTTCATTATCCGATTCTTTCGTAGGTTCATAAAATATTCGATGGAGGTCGCCAAGACCGAAAACATGGTCAGAATCCGTGAATATCCCCAAAATCAGTTTTTTCGGGTTAACGGTGTAACTACCCCTATGGCCAAAGTAGCAAAATTTGGAACGGGCCACGAGAAGGCTCTAGGGACATTTCTTTGTTCCGAATCTTTCGTATGGTCATAAAATATTCGATGGTGGTCGCCATGACCGAAAATATGGTCAGATTCGGTGAATAGCCCCACAATCAGTTTTTTCGGGCTGACGGTGTACCTACCCCTATGGCCGTAGTAGCAAAATTTCGAACCGATCACGGGAATTCTCTAGGGACATTTCATTGATCCGATTCTTTCGTAGGGTCATATAATATTCGATTGAGGTCTCCAGGACCGAAAATATGGTCAGATTCGGTGAATAGCCCCACAATCAGTTTTTTCGGGCAAACGGAGTACCTACGCATTCGGCCTTAGTAGCAAAATTTCGAACCGACCACGGGAATTCTCTAGGGACATTTCATTGATCCGATTCTTTCGTAGGGTCATATAATATTCGATGGAGGTCGCCAGGACCGAAAATATGGTCAGATTCGGTGAATAGCCCCATAATCAGTTTTTCGGGCAGACGGTGTACATACCCCTTTGGCCGTAGTAGCAAAATTTCGATCGGGCCACGGGTAGGTTCTAGGGACGTTTCATTGATCCAATTCTTTTGTTGGGTCATAAAATATTCGATGAAGGTCTCCATGATCGAAAATATTGTCAGATTCGGTGAATAGCCCCACAATCAGTTTTTTCGAGCTGACGATGCACCTACCGTTTTGGCCGTGGTAGAAAAATTTCGAACGGGCCACGCGAAGGCTCAAGGGACACATTGATCCGATTCTTTCGTAGGGTCATAAAACATTCGATGGAGGTCGCCAGGACCGAAAATATGGTCAGATTCCATGAATAGCCCCATAATCAGTTTTTTCGGGCTGACGGTGTACCTACCCCTTTGGCCGTAGTAGCAAAATTTCGAACGGGCCACGGGTAGGTTCTAGGGACGTTTCATTGATCCGATTCTTTCGTTGGTTTTTAAAATATTCGATGGAGGTCTCCATGACCTAAAATATTTTCAGATTCGGTGAATAGCCCCATAACCAGTTTTTTCGGGCTGACGGTGTACCTTCCCTTTTGTCCGTAGTAGCTAAATTTCGAACGGGCCACGGGAAGGATCTAGGGATATTTCATTGATCCGATTCTTTCGTAGGTTCATAAAAAATTCGATGGAGGTCGCCAAGACCGAAAACATGGTCAAAATCCGCGAATAGCCCCACAATCAGTTTTTTCGGGCTGACGGTGTACATACCCCTTTGGCCGTAGTTGCAAAATTTCGAACGGGCCACGGGAAGGCTCTAGGGACATTTTATTGATCCGATTCTTTCGTAGGGCCATAAAATATTCGACGGAGGTCGCCAAGACCGAAATCTTGGTCAGAATCCGTGAATAGCCCCACAATCAGTTTTTTCGGGCTGACGGTGTACCTACCCCTTTGGCCGTAGTAGCAAAACTTCGAACGGGCCACGGGAAGGATCTAGTGACATTTCATTGATCTGATTCTTTCGTAGGGTCATAAAATATTCGATGGAGGTCTCCATGACCGAAAATATTGTCAGATTCGGTGAATAGCCCCATAACCAGTTTTTTCGGGCTGACGGTGTACCTACCCTTTTGTCCGTAGTAGCTAAATTTCGAACGGGCCACGGGAAGGATCTAGGGATATTTCATTGATCCGATTCTTTCGTAGGTTCATAAAAAATTTGATGGAGGTCGCCAAGACCGAAAACATGGTCAAAATCCGTGAATATCCCCACAATCAGTTTTTCGGGCTGACGGTGTACTTACCCCGTTGGCCGTATTAGCAAAATTTCGAACGGGCCACGAGAAGGCTCTATGTACATTTCATTGATTCCATTCTTTCGTAGGTTCATAAAATATTCGACGGAGGTCGCCAAGACCGAAATCTTGGTCAGAATCCGTGAATAGCCCCACAATCAGTTTTTTCGGGCTGACGGTGTACCTACCCCTTTGGCCGTAGTTGCAAAATTTCGAACGGGCCACGGGAAGGCTCTAGAGACATTTTATTTATCCGATTCTTTCGTAGGGCCATAAAATATTCGACGGAGGTCGCCAAGACCTAAATCTTGGTCAGAATCCGTGAATAGCCCCACAATCAGTTTTTCGGGCTGACGGTGTACCTATGTAAGGCCCCGTCACCGGTAGCCCTACTTTAGCGTCGGATTTACTCATAAACACAGTTCGTACAAATCAGAGTTCATTAAAACTTTCGCGGAATATAAAAACTTTCATAAAACATTTCATAACAAAACACGTCTTGTCTTAAACATCATTTTGTCTTTCAAAATAATCGAAACATTTAACTTAAACGTCTTGAGTCTTCCGATGCCAGCCTCTTATTCAGTGCCACGTGTCTCCTCAAGGGAGCTGCCTCATCCTACTCACCTGCGTGCATACTAAAAGTCAGCTACGCTGAGTGAGTTCTAGTTAATCGGACGCCACACAATACATACACATACATACATATCCGAAGATACATATCCATACTTAACTAGTTACCCTTCTGTTCTACATACATACTTGCTACCATACATACATACATATCTACAATCACTAACCTCAGTCTACCGAGAGTACGTTCATAGTCCGCCGTCTATACCTGTACTCACGATCGTGAACACGTTAAAGGTCCGCAGTCCTTACCTATGTTCACCATTCATGGTACGTACAAGGTCCGTGATCCTTCCCTATACCATCATACATCCACAACACGTACAAGGTCCACGATCCTTCCCGATGTTGCAACCTAATTCATAGCACGTACGAGGTCCGCAGTCCTCCCCCATGCTAAAGCACGTATAAGGTCCACAGTCCTTTCCTGTGCTGACGCCTATCTACATTACGTATAAGGTCCGCAGTCCTTATCTACGTTACGTATAAGGTCCGCCGTCCTTATCTACGTTGGCGTCTATCTCCTATAACACGTATAAGGCCTACCGTCTCTATCTACGTTTACATCTACATCACGTATAAGGCTCGCAGCCCTTAACTACGCCATCACCTGCCAAGTCTATGTCCAACAGAAGTTAGAGGGATTTGCCATCCTAACTTACTATGTCGAACGTAGAACTCACATACCATTCGTGTACCAGTATACACATACTTCACATATACAATAATTACATTATAGCATAAGAACACTCTAGGTGTTCTTTACATCCTTCATTTAACAACCATACCCCTTGTCGTTACGTGCAATATCCGAAGATCGTTCACGCCCCGACAAGTATTCATTTGTAATATTCATACATCTTCTATATATAATATTCGTACCTTTATTTTTAACCTGACAGTACGCGCAATATCCGAAGATCGTTCGCGTACCGACAAGCAATCATTCATATCCATCACATATATCACATATGGCATACACTTATCACTTAGGATAAATGTATTAACAACACATCGAGTATGCACACAGCCCCGAAAACATAACAAGGAATGGGCTAGAAACTCACCTGAACTCTGCTTCTTCCTCTGATAGTTGTAAATCCCTTCTTTAACTGAGCTCGGCTGACTGTATAAGTTACACGTATCAATACTCGTCTGATCTAATCTTATGGCCTAGTATTAGCTTACTTTTACTTATCGTTTTAATCTATTCTCCAATCGAACTTGACTTTAGGCGAAGTTAAACCTTAGGCGAACTTAGCTTTAGGCGAAGTTAAACCTTAGGAGAACTTAGCTTTAGGCGAAGTTGTCATCAGGCGAACTTGGCTTTAGGCGAAGTTGTCATCAGGCGAACTTGGCTTTAGGCGAAGTTGTCATCAGGTGAACTAGGCTTTAGGCGAAGTTGTCATCAGGCGAACTTGGCTTTAGGCGAAGTTGTCATCAGGCGAACTTGGCTTTAGGCGAATGTGTCATCAGGCGAACTTAGCTTGCAGGCGAAGTTCATCAGGCGAACTTCGCTTTAGGCGAAGTTGTCATCAGGCGAACTTGGCTTTAGGCGAAGTTGTCATCAGGCGAACTTAGCTTGCAGGCGAAGTTCATCAGGCGAACTTAGCTTGCAGGCGAAGTTGTCGTCTGCAGCTACTGTTCGTTCTTAAATCCCTTAATCACCTTCGTTTCTTAACCAAATAACTCGATTTAGGTACCCACAGGATCGTCTGACCAGCGCCTACAAACCCCAACCATCAAATCGACCTAACATAGATGTTTAAAGGGTGCGATTTAGGCATATAGGTTACGGGTTCTTTTTATCAATCGATTAACCCATAAAATCATAACCATCTTCAGTAAGATTAGCTTTGTTCGATTCGTTTTTACCATACAAACTCAGATCTATCATTTCTCAAATCACACCGAACCTATACAAACGATTTCTAACTATAAACGTACCTTGAACGAGTCGAACTACGAACACGGAAGCCTTGATGTTGTTTTGGTCCGTCACAACGTTCCAGCACCAACAAGCTCGGGTTTTCGTCTTCGGATCTTGGTTCGGGTCGTGTGTGTTTTGGGTGTGTGTGTATGGAATATGTGGGAATGAGGATTAAATGGTGGTTAATGGTATTTATATTTAGGGATCATGGGCTTAAGCCCATGGACTCTCCTTCCTTCTTTCATAACCCAAGTCCATAACCCATATCCATTACCCAACACTAGCCCGACCCATACCAACTCCTACTCTATTTATTTATTTCCCGATAATCCGAGTAAACTTTCCCTCTATTATTAAGTAATATAATTAATATCATTTTGGAAATTTCGGGATGTTACAAGTCTTCCCCCCTTAAAGAGGTTTCGTCCCCGAAACCTAACTTATTCCCTATAAAAGGAAAACTTCTTATATTTACACACTTTATTGAATCGTCTTTGCTTTCTGGGTTATCCTTCTTACTCCCGACTTTGCAGCCATCGAATGGTGGTCATGTGTATTAGCTATTTAAGGTAGCTCGTCCATGAGACCCTCGATGTACCAAGACTCATCTCATCCTTCCAAGGCTTCGATTAGTACTTTTAACACTGTTGTCTAAAACAACCTCTCATCATAGCATAATAATCATTCATAACCAAACTCAATATATTACACGTCACTGGTAAACATAAGTTTTAAACCTTAACACAAAACAAGTCCTTAAGCAAAAGTAACTTAATAAAACCATTGCATAAGCAATTATTCCTTCATCAAGTGTTCCTCTCTGCAGTTTCCCAAGTCTTTATCCTTTCGCACCTCCCGCCCCTGATTCCTTGCAATCCCTAGCCATGTGGTCAGCTTTTCCGCATTTGAAGCACTTTGGACGATCAGGGCATTATCGAGAATAATTCCAACTCTTTCCACACCGATAGCACCTGTCTGTCCCAGTCTTGCATTCTCCCCGGTGCACTCGCCCACACGTCTTACATGCATACTTGTTCCCAACCTTGGCCTTCCTCTCATCAGTTGTTGTCACCATCTCGCCAGACCGCTTAGCAGAGGTAGCCCATTTCTTCTCCTTCTTTTCCTCCACCACCACATCGTCCTCAGCCAGGTCAGCATAAACCACTTCTGCAAGTTCAACAGCAGAGTCAAAAGTAGCAGGTTTATTTGCCCTGACTAACATGCGGACTTTTTGTGGCAATCCCCTCACATAACATTTGATTCTCTGGACCTCGGTGTCAACCATATCAGGCACCAACCTAGATAGTCGGTTGAATTCAGTAGTATACTCACGATGCGTCATCGTACCGGCCTTTAAATTCAGGAACTTCATCTCCGTCCTTTCAACCTCGGCATCTGCACAAAACTTCTTCATCACCAACTCTTTCAGATCGTCCCATCTCAACGCCTTGATCTCATCCCTAGTCTTTCTCTGCTCCACACTTTCCCACCAATACATAGCTTCTTCCTTAAATGACTGAGTAGCATAACCCACAGCCTGGTCGGGATGGCATTCGCTAATGCGGATAATCTTGTCCATAGTGGTTATCCATTGGAGAGTAGCGATTACGTCTCCCAACCCAGTCAGCTTTGGCGGGTCGCATCCTTTGAAGGACTTATAGTTGCACCCATCTTGGCCTCTTTTCCTGTCATCGACCTTCACAGACTTATCCTCACTCGAGGCCTCTCTTTCTCCTTCCCCATCCTTCCTACCATCACCACCTGCCCCTTCAGCAGTTCGTTCACGGCTTCCAGCAGATCTTTTGGGATTCAGGTTCTTCACAGCAGCAACTACAGCTTGAACAATGGCTGCTTGAACTGCAGGGCTAAGTTGAACCTCTACGTTGTTGTTCTGGTCCCCTCCAGCTGCGCTTCCTTCATCTTCGGTGTGGGAAGCTTCTTCTACCGAGGGTTGCTAGACACGACGAGGCCTGCCGCGTCGTCCAGTGCGACCTCCAGCTCCAACAATGTCTCCAGCTCCAGCCATCGTATTCTAAAAGGGAAAACACAAACATCATCACTCAAGGAACTATTTAGTACAAGGATAGCAAGGCTAACAAGTAATAACAGTGGCCAGCTGTAACTAGCTGATCACGTTGCTTTCCGTGTCCTATACACTTCCCTTTATGAGTCTATTTGTGCTGGTTCTACTTAAGCAGTTAGTCAAATCAAACAATCAATTATTCCTATCCCTGTCGTTCACATATCTTTTCTTTCTCCTTAACATATATCATTTAATCATACACTTTACCTTTACTGATCTTGCTTGAGCGACACATAGCATTCTTGCACTGGCATCTTCTTTCCTTTCTTACTTAAATCCCATTCTCTGTTCGAGTTTAAGCATGTAGGATGCTTAAATCTCTCGAACTTTGCTCTGATACCAACTTGTAAGGCCCCGTCACCGGTAGCCCTACTTTAGCGTCGGATTTACTCATAAACACAGTTCGTACAAATCAGAGTTCATTAAAACTTTCGCGGAATATAAAAACTTTCATAAAACATTTCATAACAAAACACGTCTTGTCTTAAACATCATTTTGTATTTCAAAATAATCGAAACATTTAACTTAAACGTCTTGAGTCTTCCGATGCCAGCCTCTTATTCAGTGCCACGTGTCTCCTCAAGCGAGCTGCCTCATCATACTCACCTGCGTGCATACTAAAAGTCAGCTACGCTGAGTGAGTTCTAGTTAATCGGACGCCACACAATACATACACATACATACATATCCGAAGATACATATCCATACTTAACTAGTTACCCTTCTGTTCTACATACATACTTGCTACCATACATACATACATATCTACAATCACTAACCTCAGTCTACCGAGAGTACGTTCATAGTCCGCCGTCTATACCTGTACTCACGATCGTGAACACGTAAAAGGTCCGCAGTCCTTACCTATGTTCACCATTCATGGTACGTACAAGGTCCGCGATCCTTCCCTATACCATCATACATCCACAACACGTACAAGGTCCACGATCCTTCCCGATGTTGCAACCTTATTCATAGCACGTACGAGGTCCGCAGTCCTCCCCCATGCTAAAGCACGTATAAGGTCCACAGTCCTTTCCTGTGCTGACGCCTATCTACATTACGTATAAGGTCCGCAATCCTTATCTACGTTACGTATAAGGTCCGCCGTCCTTATCTACGTTGGAGTCTATCTCCTATAACACGTATAAGGCCTACCGTCTCTATCTACGTTTACATCTACATCACGTATAAGGCTCGCAGCCCTTAACTACGCCATCACCTGCCAAGTCTATGTCCAACAGAAGTTAGAGGGATTTGCCATCCTAACTTACTATGTCGAACGTAGAACTCACATACCATTCGTGTGTACCAGTATACACATACTTCACATATACAATAATTACATTATAGCATAAGAACACTCTAGGTGTTCTTTACATCCTTCATTTAACAACCATACCCCTTGTCGTTACGTGCAATATCCGAAGATCGTTCACGCCCCGACAAGTATTCATTTGTAATATTCATACATCTTCTATATATAATATTCGTACCTTTATTTTTAACCTGACAGTACGCGCAATATCCGAAGATCGTTCGCGTACCGACAAGCAATCATTCATATCCATCACATATATCACATATGGCATACACTTATCACTTAGGATAAATGTATTAACAACACATCAAGTATGCACACAGCCCCGAAAACATAACAAGGAATGGGGCTAGAAACTCACCTAAACTCTGCTTCTTCCTCTGATAGTTGTAAATCCCTTCTTTAACTGAGCTCGGCTGACTATATAAGTTACACGTATCAATACTCGTCTGATCTAATCTTGTGGCCTAGTATTAGCTTACTTTTACTTATCGTTTTAATCTATTCTCCAATCGAACTTGACTTTAGGCGAAGTTAAACCTTAGGCGAACTTAGCTTTAGGCGAAGTTAAACCTTAGGCGAACTTAGCTTTAAGCGAAGTTGTCATCAGGCGAACTAGGCTTTAGGCGAAGTTGTCATCAGGCGAACTTGGCTTTAGGCGAAGTTGTCATCAGGCGAACTTGGCTTTAGGCGAAGTTGTCATCAGGCGAACTTAGCTTGCAGGCGAAGTTCATCAAGCGAACTTAACTTTAGGCGAAGTTGTCATCAGGCGAACTTGGCTTTAGGCGAAGTTGTCATCAGGCGAACTTAGCTTGCAGGCGAAGTTCATCAGGCGAACTTAGCTTGCAGGCGAAGTTGTCGTCTGCAGCTACTGTTCGTTCTTAAATCCCTTAATCACCTTCGTTTCTTAACCAAATAACTCGATTTAGGTACCCACGGGATCGTCTGACCAGCGCCTACAAACCCCAACCATCAAATCGACCTAACATCGATGTATAAAGGGTGCGATTTAGGCATATAGGTTACGGGTTCTTTTTATCAATCGATTAACCCATCAAATCATAACCATCTTCAGTAAGATTAGCTTTGTTGGATTCGTTTTTACCATACAAACTCAGATCTATCATTTCTCAAATCACACCGAACCTATACGAATGATTTCTAACTATAAACATACCTTGAACAAGTCGAACTACGAACACGGAAGCCTTGATGTTGTTTTGGTCCGTCACAACGTTCCAGCACCAACAAGCTCGGGTTTTCGCCTTCGGATCTTGGTTCGGGTCGTGTGTGTTTTGGGTGTGTGTATATGGAATATGTGAGAATGAGGATTAAATGGTGGTTAATGGTATTTATATTTAGGGATCATGGGCTTAAGCCCATGGACTCTCCTTCCTTCTTTCATAACCCAAGTCCATAACCCATATCCATTACCCAACACTAGCCCGACCCATACAAACTCCTACTCTATTTATTTATTTCTCGATAATCCGAGTAAACTTTCCCTCTATTATTAAGTAATATAATTAATATCATTTTGGAAATTTCGGGATGTTACAACCTACCCCTTTGGCCGTATTAGCAAAATTTCGAACGGGCCACGGGAAGGCTCTAGGTACATTTCATTGATCCCATTCTTTCGTAGGTTCATAAAATATTCGAGGGAGGTCGCCGGGACCGAAAATATGGTCGGATTCGGTGAATAGCCCCAAAATCAGTTTTTTCGGGCTGACGGTGTACCTACCCTTTCGGCCGTAGTAGCAAAATTTCGAACCGACCACGGGAATTCTCTAGGGACATTTCATTGATCCGATTCTTTCGTAGGGTCATATAATATTCGATGGAGGTCGCCAGGACCGAAAATATGGTCAGATTCGGTGAATAGCCCCAAAATCAAATTTTTCGGGCTGACACGTGTACCTACCTCTATGGCCATAGTAGCAAAATTTCGAACGGGCCACGAGAAGGCTCTAGGGACATTTCATTGATCCGATTCATTCGTAGGGTCATAAAATATTCAATGGAGGTCGTCAAGACAGAAGATATAGTCAGATTCCGTGAATAGCCCCATAATAAGTTTTTTCGGGCTGACGGTGTACCTACCCCTTTGGCCGTAGTAGCAAAATTTCAAACGGGCCACGGGAAGGATCTAGGGACATTTCATTGATCCGATTATTTCGTAAGGTCACAAAATATTCGATGGAGGTCGCTAGAACCAAAAATATGGTTAGATTCGGTGAATATCCCCATAATCAGTTTTTTCGGGCTGACGGTGTACCTACCACTTAGGCCGTAGTAGCAAAATTTCGAACTGGCCACGGGAATGCTCTATGGACATTTCATTGAACCGATTCTTTCGTAGGTTCATAAAAAATTCGATGGAGGTCGCCAAGACCGAAAACATGGTCAGAATCCGTGAATAGCCCCACAATCAGTTTTTCGGGCTGACGGTGAACCTACCCCTTTGGCCGTATTAGCAAAATTTCGAACGGGCCCCGGGAAGGCTCTAGGTACATTTCATTGATCTCATTCTTTCGTAGGTTCATAAAATATTCGACGGAGGTCGCCAAGACCGAAATCTTGGTCAGAATCCGTGAATAGCCCCACAATCAGTTTTTTCGGGCTGACGGTGTACCTACCCCTTTGGCCGTAGTTGCAAAATTTCGAACGGGCCACGAGAAGGCTCTAGGGACATTTTATTGATCCGATTCTTTCGTAGGGCCATAAAATATTCGACGGAGGTCGCCAAGACCGAAAGCTTGGTCATAATCCGTGAATAGCCTCACAATCAGTTTTTTCGGGCTGACGGTGTACCTACCCCTTTGGCCGTAGTTGCAAAATTTCGAACGGGCCACGAGAAGGCTCTAGGGACATTTTATTGATCCGATTCTTTCGTAGGGCCATAAAATATTCGACGGAGGCCGCCAAGACCGAAATCTTGGTCAGAATCCGGGAATAGCCCCACAATCAGTTTTTTCGGGCTGACGGTGTACATACCCCTTTGGCCGTAGGAGCAAAACTTCGAACGGGCCACGGGAAGGCTCTAGGGACATTTCTTTGATCCGAATCTTTCGTAGGGTAATAAAATATTCGATGGAGGTCGCCAGGACCGAAAATATGGTCAGATTCGGTGAATAGCCCCACAATCAGTTTTTTCGGGCTGACGGTGTACCTACCCCTATGGCCGTAGTAGCAAAATTTCGAACCGACCACGAGAATTCTCTAGGGACATTTCATTGTTCCGATTCTTTCGTAGGGTCATATAATATTCGATAGAGGTCGCCAGGATCGAAAAAATGGTCAGATTCGGTGAATAGCCCCACAATCAGTTTTTTCGGGCTGACTGTGTATCCACCCCTGTGGCCATAGTAGCAAAATTTCGAACGGGCCACAAGAAGGCTCTAGGGACATTTCATTGATCCGATTCATTCGTAGGGTCATAAAATATTCAATGGAGGTCGCCAGAACCGAAAATAAGGTCAGATTCCGTGAATAGCCCCATAATCAGTTTTTTCGGGCTGACGGTGTACCTACCACTTTGGCCGTAGTAACAAAATTTCGAACTGGCCACTGGAAGGCTCTAGAGACATTTCATTGATCCGATTCTTTCGTAGGTTCATAAAAAATTCGATGGAGGTCGCCAGGACCGAAGATATGGTAAGATTCGGTGAATAGCCCCAAAACCAGTTTTTTCGGGCTAACGGTGTACCTAACCTTTTGTCCGTAGTAGCAAAAATTCGAACGGGCCACGGGAAGGCTTTAGGGACATTTCTTTGATCCGAATCTTTAGTAGGGTCATAAAATTTTCGATGGGGTCGACAGGACCGAAAATATGGTCAGATTCCGTGAATAGCCCCACAATCAGTTTTTTCGGGCTAACGGTGTACCTACCCCTTCGGCCTTAGTCGCAAAATTTCGAACCGACCACTGGAATTCTCTAGGGACATTTCGTTGATCCGATTCTTTCGTAGGCTCATATAATATTCGATGGAGGTCGCCAGGACCGAAAATATGGTTAGATTCGGTGAATAGCCCCGTAACCAGTTTTTTCGGGCTGACGGTGTACCTACCCTTTTGTCCGTAGAAGCAAAATTTCGAACCGACCACGGGAATTCTCTAGGGACATTTCATTGATCCAATTATTTCGTAGGGTCAAAAATATTGGATGGAGGTTGCCAGGACAGAAAATATGGTCGGATTCGGTGAATAGCCCCACAATCAGTTTTTTCGGGCTGACGGTGTACCTACCCGTTTGGCCGTAGTAGCAAAACATCGAACGGGCCACGGGAAGGCACTAGGGACATTTCTTTCATCC
Source organism: Bidens hawaiensis (assembly GCF_021521415.1). NCBI lineage: Eukaryota > Viridiplantae > Streptophyta > Magnoliopsida > Asterales > Asteraceae > Bidens > Bidens hawaiensis. Next base: position 72,515 of record NW_027498099.1, read on the forward strand.
GATTCTTTCGTAAGGTCATATAATATTCGATGGAGGTCGCTAGGACCGAAAATATGGTCAGATTCGGTGAATAGCCCCATAACCAGTTTTTTCGGGCTGACGGTGTACCTACCCTTTTGTCCGTAGTAGAAAAATTTCGAACCGACAAGGGAATTCTCTAGGGACATTTCATTGATCCAATTATTTCGTAGGGTCATAAAATATTGGATGGAGGTTGCCAGGACAGAAAATATGGTCGGATTCGGTGAATAGCCCCACAATCAGTTTTTTCGGGCTGACGGTGTACCTACCCGTTTGGCCGTAGTAGCAAAACATCGAACGGGCCACGGGAAGGCTCTAGGGACATTTCTTTCATCCGATTCTTTCGTAAGGTCATATAATATTCGATGGAGGTCGCTAGGACCGAAAATATGGTCAGATTCGGTGAATAGCCCCATAACCAGTTTTTTCGGGCTGACGGTGTACCTACCCTTTTGTCCGTAGTAGAAAAATTTCGAACCGACAAGGGAATTCTCTAGGGACATTTCATTGATCCAATTATTTCGTAGGGTCATAAAATATTGGATGGAGGTTGCCAGGACATAAAATATGGTCGGATTCGGTGAATAGCCCCACAATCAGTTTTTTCGGGCTGACGGTGTACCTACCCCTTTGGCCGTAATAGCAAAACATCGAACGGGCCACGGAAGGCTCTAGGGACATTTCTTTGATCCGAATCTTTCGTAGGGTAATAAAATATTCGATGGAGGTCGCCAGGACCGAAAATATGGTCAGATTCGGTGAATAGCCCCACAATCAGTTTTTTCGGGCTGACGGTGTACCTACCCCTTTGGCCGTAGTTGCAAAATTTCGAACGGGCCACGAGAAGGCTCTAGGGACATTTCATTGATCCGATTCTTTCGTAGGGCCATAAAATATTCGATGGAGGTCGTCAAGACCGAAAATATGGTCAGATTCCGTGAATAGCCCCATAATCAGTTTTTTCGGGCTGACGGTGTACCTACCCCTTTGGCCATAGTAGCAAAATTTCAAACGGACCACGGGAAGGATCTAGGGCCATTTCATTGATCTGATTCTTTCGTAAGGTCATAAAATATTCGATGGAGGTCGCTAGAACCGAATATATGGTTAGATTCGATGAATATCCCCATAATCAGTTTTTTCGGGCTGACGGTGTACCTACCACTTTGGCCGTAGTAGCAAAATTTCGAACTGGCCACGGGAAGGCTCTAGGGACATTTCATTGATCCGATTCTTTCGTAGGTTCATAAAAAATTCGATGGAGGTCGCCAAGACCGAAAACATGGTCAAAATCCGTGAATAGCCCCACAATCAGTTTTTCGGGCTCCCGGTGTACCTACCCCTTTGGACGTAGTAGCAAAATTTCGAACTGGCCACGGGAAGGCTTTTGGGACATTTCATTGATCCGATTCTTTCGTAGGTTCATAAAAATTCGATGGAGGTCGCCAAGACCGAAAACATGGTCAAAATCCGTGAATAGCCCCACAATCAGTTTTTCGGGCTGACGGTGTACCTACCCCTTTGGCCGAATTAGCAAAATTTCGAACGGGCCACGGGAAGGCTCTAGGTACATTTCAATGATCCCATTCTTTCGTAGGTTCATAAAATATTCGACGGAGGTCGCCAGGACCGAAAATATGGTCCGATTCGATGAATAGCCCCAAAATCAGTTTTTTCGGGCTGACGGTGTACCTACCCTTTCGGCCGTAGTAGCAAAATTTCGAACCGACCACGGGAATTCTCTAGGGACATTTCATTGATCCGATTCTTTCGTAGGGTCATATAATATTCGATGGAGGTCGCCTGGACCGAAAATATGGTCAGATTCGGTGAATAGCCCCAAAATCAGATTTTTCAGGCTGACGGTGTACCTACCCCTATGGCCATAGTAGCAAAATTTCGAACCGACCTCGGGATGGCTCTAGGGACATTTCATTGATCCGATTCTTTCGTAGGGTCATAAAATATTCGATGGAGGTCGCCAGGACCGAAAATATGGTCAGATTCGGTGAATAGCCCCACAATCAGTTTTTTCGGGCCGACGGTGTACCTACCCCGATGGCCATAGTAGCAAAATTTCGAACGGGCCACGGGAAGTCTTTAGGGACATTTCATTGATCCGATTCTTTCGTAGGTTCCTAAAATATTCGATGGAGGTCTCCAGGACCAAAAATATGGTCAGATTCTGTAAATAGCCTCATAATCAGTTTTTTCGGGCTGACGGTGTACCTACCCTTTTGGCTGTAGTAGCAAAATTTCGAACGGGCCACTGGAAGGCTCTAGGTACGTTTCATTGATCCGATTCTTTCGTTGGGTTATAAAATATTAGATTGAGGTCACCATGACCGAAAATATGGTCATATTCCGTGAATAACCCTATAATCAGTTTTTTCGGGCTGACGGTGTACCTACCCTTTTGGTCGTAGTAGCAAAATTTCGAACGAGCCACGGTAAGGATTTAGGGACATTTCATTGATCCGATTCTTTCGTAGGGCCATAAAATATTCGATGGAGGTCGCCAAGACCGAAAATATGGCCAGATTCCGTGAATAGCCCCATAATCAGTTTTTTCGGGCTGACAGTGTACCTACCCTTTTGGCCGTAGTAGCAAAATTTCGAACGGGCCACGTGAAGGCTCTAGTGACATTTCATTGCTCTGATTCTTTCGTAGGGTCATAAAATATTCGATGGAGGTCGCCAGGACCGAAAATATGGTCAGATTCCGTGAATAGTCCCATAATTGGTTTTTTCGGGCTGACGTTGTACCTACTACCCCTTTGGCCGTAGTAGCAAAATTTCGAACGGGCCACGAGAAGGCTCTAGGGATATTTCATTGATCCGATTCTTTCGAATGGTCATAAAATATTCGATGGAGGTCGCTAGGAACGAAAATAAGGTCAGATTCCGTGAATAGTCCCATAATCAGTTTTTTCGGGCTGACGGTGTACCTGCCCCTTTGGCCGTAGTAGCAAAAGTTCAAACTGGTCACGGGAAGGCTTTAAGGACATTTAATTGATCCGATTATTTCGTAGGGTCATAAAATATTCGATGGAGGTCGCCAGGACTGAAAATATGGTTAGATTCGGTGAATAGCCCCATAATCAGTTTTTTCGGACTGACGGTGTACCTACATTCTATTTATAACATAGATATTTTTTTTTTGAACGACCAACTAAGTAACGCCGGGTACTCCGTACGCGGCCCCCATTGGCCAAAGGTAGCCCCTAGCGATCCCCCCCCCCCTATTGAGGGATAATTCACCGGATAAAACCCGACCCCCACGCCCGCCTAATGGCACGACAACGAGGAGCTGGTAAAACCGGGTGAGATCAGGACTCGAACCCTGGAAAGCCAGGGTCATCCCTGATCATATCTCTCATATAAATTGGTGAAAGTGAGGTTTGAACTCCTACCTCTCACTAGTAAAGTGAGTGCTCTATCATTGAGCCACATCCAATTTATAGATAGATATTTTTTTGCATTGTGATTTTTGATAATTTGGGTTGTTTTGATAGAATTTTATGTTGGTAAATACTTTTGTGGTGGAATTAGAAAGGTGATTATTCATTATATGATTCATGTTATATGAACATATTATATATTTTGGAGAACATATAATAAAGTGAAAGGTGATTATTCTTATGATAAATGGGTTTATCTGATTTGAGATTTGGCTCGTTAATCAAGTCAGTCATTCGTTACTAGAGTTGGATGGTAAATGTTTTTAAATATTTATGTGTCTTTGGATATACGTGTAATGTGTAAACATAAAAACTTAGAACAAAAACATAGTTGGTTTTAGAGCACCCACAACTTGAACAGGTGAAACCCGAGGTCTGGATCTATGTGGGCGTTGGCATACTTGAGGAGACAAACTTGCTTGCATTGTGTGGAGCTCAAGTCCATGAGCAAGGTTTGTGGCTACAAACTAGAGCCGGAGGAAAACAAATTTACATAATTCAAACATATTTTCAGAATAAAAATTTTAAAGTATCAAAATAAAGCAAGGTTGTAGATCACATTTATATTTGAATGAAAAACCGACTTTTTAAAAAAATTCATATGTTTACTGAACTCGTTAAAAACCTTCTAATAGAACTTATGAACTGTATATATTTTACAATATACTTTTTGGATATGACATTGCCCACATTTATATTTGAATGAAAAACCGACTTTTTAAAAAAATTCATATTTTTACTGAACTTGTTAAAAACCTTCTAATAGAACTTATGAACTGTATATATTTTACAATATACTTTTTGGATATGACATTGCCTTAAGTGTGAATATTTTCTGATAAGAAAAATATATTTGAAATTTTATACACTAACGGTATGACTTACTGACTTTAATCACTAACGATATGACATTGCTCGTCATATGATCTATTTATGACATTTAATCACTTACAATTAATGTCAATGTAATATCTTTAAAAAGATCACACATGCAATTAAACAAATAATTAAAGTAGACATTTTACAACTTTTATTGAATAAAATAAGTACAAATCTTGAATTTCATGAACCCTAACTAAAAAAACAAACCCTTTTCGCATCTAACCTAGGCATGTTCAAAACGGTTTGGGACGTTCCTATATTCAAAACCCCCTTTTAAACCGGTTCCAGGCTCGAACCGGTTAGGGAACCGAACCGGTTCTCCCACCCTCGGACCCCTAACCTATCTAACTGGTTCTTACCGGTTCCTAACCCGGTTCCTGTACCGTAACCGGTTCCAACCGGTTACAGTGTAAAATTTTTTTTTTTTTTCGTTTTTCTTTTGCGATTTGGATTCTAAACTACGATTCGTATTTGTATAACATTAAAAATAAAAAAACAATTAACATAAAAATAAACAATTAACTGATGAAGAAAAGACAACTACTGAAGATGTTTGCCACTGAAGACAACTACTGAAGGTTGCCACTGAAGACAACTACTGAAGGTTGCCACTGATGACAAGTTGACAACTACTGAAGGTTGCCACTAATGATAACTACTGAAGGTTGCCACTGATGACAACTACTGAAGGTTGCCACTGATCACAACTACTGAAGACTGCCACTGATGAGGAATACTCATCAGTGGGAACAGTCATCAGTTGAATCAGTGGGAAAGCTGCCACTGATGACAACTACTGAAGGTTGCCACTGATGAGGAATACTCATCAGTGGGAACATTCATCAGTTGCGACTTCTTCCTCGGAATTACTTGTAGAAATGCCTTCTTGTTCGTCGTGCACTCGAACATCAAGTGGTGTTTCATCTTCGAGAGTGGTTACGTGTTGAATACGATCGATTGAGTCCAAGTGATCCTTTAAGCAAATGCACATCTCCACCGACTCCGAATTTAGTCTTGTTCTTCTCACCGATATTACCCTGCCACTAAGAGAAAAGGCGGATTCCGAAGCTACCGTAGAAGCTTGGACGGTTAGTAAATCACGGGCCATGGTGGCAAGAATCGGAAACTCGGTTTCCTTTACCTTCCACCAAGCCAAAACATCAAAAGTTCCATATTCCTCTTCGGATAAACCTGTAGAGTAATCATTTGCACTATACCTTCCTAGTTCGCTTGAAGGGGTGTTACCCCTTTGTTTTTTAGCCGTTACATTGCGAACGGTGTTCATAAGGCTAATCATGGGATCTCGTACTCTAGTAGCACTTGAACTTGATGAAGACCCCCCCGGCATAGTCATGTGTATGTTTGACCCATATTTATTTAAATAAAAGTCATACATAAATTTAAAATTCAAGTTAAAATCATTTTTTGCCTCTGTTGAAAAGTTTGGGTCAACTTCATGCATATCTAAGGCTGAAAAAATTTCGTCTATCACACATTCAACCCCCGTAACATTTAACATTGGGTTTAAAGCGGCGGCGCAAGTAAAAACCGGTGGCAATTCAAGAAAATATTTTTTTAATTTAAACTTCATTGGTAATATGATGTTTGAAAACATTGGACTTTTATTTTCAAATTCTTTAAGATTGTTAACGATTAAAAATAACTCCGAAAGAACCAAGGGACTTGTCGGATAATACGTTCCCGATAGTTTCGTAGTTGATGTTTAAAAACTTCAAGAAAAGTCGATAAGTCATTGATAATTTCCCATTTCTCATTTGAAAAGAGGATTGCCAAATCATTCTCGGCAAGACTAGAATGAAACATTTGTAAAGTTTCTCTTTGTTTCAAAGCACTTTGAAACATTATGCAATTGGAATTCCATCGATGAGGTATATCCCAATTAGCTCCCAAAGCTTTTCTTCCCGTATCTTTACAAAATTTTCTATATTCCATTTGTCTTTTTTTACTTTTCTTAAAAACTTCATGTATCATTAGTCTAAAATCGTTTATAACCGATGTAACCTCATCCGAAGCAAGTCCGTCTTGCACGATTAAATTAATGATATGTGCAACACACCTTGAGTGAAAAAATACACCATTCCAAATCGGCGTATATTTTAATTTTAATTTATCAACCGCCGATGTATTATTCGACGCGTTATCAAATGCCATTGAAAATATTTTATTTTCTAGTTTATAAGTTTTTATAACATAATCTAAAATTTCAAACAAATTATCTCCCGTTTGTGGATACTCAAAGAGTTCGAAAGCAATGGTGCGTTTCATCATTTCCCACGATGATGGGTCTACCCAATGAGCGGTAACACAAAGATAAGATTCGGGTAGACCATGTGGAGCCGACCAAACATCACTAGTTAAGTTTATTCTCGTATTTATATTTTCTAAATATGCAATTAGCACCTCTTTGGCCTTCTTCCACAATTTTAAACAATAACGTTTAAGAGTATGACGACTTACGTGAGTGTATTGTGGTTGAAGCGTATCTCGAATCATGGCGGTTAAGCGAGGGTTGTCGAAGTGGCTAAACGGCAAAGCTTCTTGAATCACAAACTTCGCCATACGATCTTGAACTCGATCAATTTGGTATATAAATATTCCGCCTTCACTATCCATTTACGTTTGTTGCGAATCGACGTTCTTTTTCAACGCCTTGCAATACAGTTTTTCGATGTATTTCTTCAAATTTGAATTCGAAAGTGGGTTTAAATAAATCCCACAAAACTTGCACCGAGCCTTCAATGAATGGTCACTCAATTCAACCAAATCCCAATTGCACAAAATCTCTTGATTACGATTATGAGGTACAATACGAACGAAACTTGGTTCGGCGTTGGAACCTTGACCAACCGATGATTGTGAGGCAGCCATAACAACAAATATGAATATAGAAGAAGAGAAAACAAGAGATTAGAGAACTCAAAACGTTGTAATAGCGTTTTTTTGTATTTTTTTGCGTTCGGGTTTGCGTTTTGAGTGTTGTGATGAACCCATGACACCAAATACTATTTATACTAGTAGTGGGGTGCTTGGAGGAGCCAAAAAACGGCTATTTTTGACCCCAACGGTCAAAAAACGGCCAAAAAAACGATTTCCAACGGCTATATTCGATCAAACGGCTAGAACCGGTTAGGAACCGGTTCCGGATGGTTCGGTTCCAGAACCGGTTCCGGTTCGGTTCCGATTCCTACCCGCCCCCACTCAGAAATGCAAGAACCGGTCACGGATCATCGGGTTGAATCAGATAGGGTCCGTTCCTACAAAAAACGGGTAGGAACCGGTTCGGGTCCGGTTCGGTTCCAGGAACCGGTTTCGTTGAACATCTCTAATGTAACCTACAACACTCAATACATAGAATATTACTAGTTGCAAAAACATCAAAGTGTTTGAATCCCACAAAGCAATCATAAATGATTTATAAAACAAGCTCAATATTATTATTTTGAAAAGGATTAACATGGTTCGCCACCAGGAGCACCACCACCTCCATGTCCTCCGCTACCATGACCGTATGGAGCTGCTGTCGAAACTAATATTGGCTTCTTCTTCCTCTTAGCCAAGCAAAAGAGTCCTGCAGCTAAGAATGCTAGGAAAAATACACCACCTAATGATGCACACACTGCAATGACGACAGTGTGGTCTTTGCCACCACCGCCACCTGGTGGTGTCGGTGGTGTTAGGATGTTACTGGATGGTGGGACAGCATTGTATGGTTGTGGAGGTGGGACGGTGGGTCCATATGGCAGAGGAGGTTGTGCTTTAGGAGGCCAACCGCCTGGAGTACCAGGCTTAGGCGGTTTTGATCCGTTTGGTGGATAAGCTGGCCCACCTGGAGTTGGTGGTTTTGATCCTTTAGGTGGATTAGCTGGTCCACCTGGTGTTGGAGGCTTAGATTTACCAGGTGGGCTAGCTGGCCCACTTGGTGTTGGAGGTTTTGGGCCCTTAGGTGGATAAGCTGGTCCAGGGGTTGGTGGCTTAGGTCCCTTTGGTGGATAAGCATGTCCACCTGGAGTTGGTGGTTTTGCTTCTTTAGGTGGACTAACTGGTCCACCTGGAGTTAGTGGTTTTGGACCTTTAGGTGGACTAGCTGGTCCACTTGGAGTCGGTGGCTTTGGGCCCTTAGGCGGGTGAGCTGGATCGTGGGGTGGATAAGACAGTTTTGGTGGAGAAGCTTTAGGAGGGTAAGCTGGCGGTGTCTTCCCATGTCCTGGTATTGGTGGAGGAGGACATGCAACCGGAATTGGTGGGGGTGGAGGACATGGTACCGGTGGTGGTGGAGGCGGAGGACACACAGGTGGAGGTGGAGGTAGTGGTGGAGGCGGTGGTAGTGGTGGACATGCAGGGGTTGGAGGCGGTGGAGAAGGCGGCGGAGGAGAATGGTAAGGATAAGCCATGGTCAATTTCCTTGAACCTCCCATGCTCAAAAATGAGTTGGTGATACAATATGAGGATGAAACAACTTATATATACGGTTTCAAGATTATTTTTGTCATCATCATCATCATCATCGTACTCAGTATATCCCACCAATAGCAATGCTATGGTAGGGTCTGAGGAGGGTAAGATGTAGACAGCCTTACCTCTATCCCATAGGGATAGAGAGGCTGCTTCCGGTGAGACCCCCGGCTCGATAGTAGTTTTGCATCAAGCCTTGGACATAAGGCACATAGCACTCAATCATCGGGACACCGGCTGATCGGTGCATGTGCCCTTGTCTTTCGGCTATCAACGCCACCACATGATGCCTGATTAACCTTCCGCCACTTTTAACGTTATTTTCACGAGATTAGTAAAATAACGTCAAAATTAGTGCAATTTTACTTTTGCCCTTGTATTTTCACGAGATTAGAAGTAACGTCAAAATAACGTTACTTCAAGATTATTTTTGTGTTATGCATTATGTTCAAGACGTGCATATTATATAAACACACACATAAATATATATAATAATGATTAATATTAACACTTGTACATATTATATAAAAAGTTAATGTGCAATTAGCTGTTATATCATGTAAATGGAAGATTACTTTAGCTAACTACCACCCTGTCATGATCAACGAAATACAACTTAATAATAATTGAATTCATTCACTTCTTCCATTAAAAAAGGAATTTGGTTGAATTAAGCTACATGTGACCCGACCCGACCCGACCCGCATTGTAATATTGGAAATATAAAGTACTAACAACATGCTTGACAGCAGTCACATTTTATATGTTTATTTTCTTTTTATTAGTGGATTGAGGAGTAGCCGAGTAGGTGGAGGAGACATGCACTTTCCAAATAAGTAAAAGAAACATGTTTGATTTTATTTTGTGTCGTGTTCCAAATTTTGAATCCTTATTATTTTAGAGTTATGGATGAGATTTGTAGGGATGACATAATGAAAATGATATCGTAACGAGTATAATTGTTTCTTTTTCGTATTTGATATTTGTCCATCTTCTATAATAGTTATACTGAAGTCGGTGGACATATATACGAATTTAGAAGTATGATTAGCAAGTGCGCTATTAAGTAAATCCGGATAATAACACAAATATATGATTATAACTTACATTTAAGTAAATCCGGATGCATTGAACAATCTCTAAAGAATCTTAGACCTACACCTATATATTACAACGTTTTATTAGTGAAAATTGTTAAAAAAAAAAAAACTTTGTGATCACATGGCCAAATTATTGGTCAAAGTTTCTTAGAGTTATTGTTATTGCAACTTGTGCCATTAATAGAAAATTAATATTCCTATAATAACAACGCATAAATTCTAGATGTAACCTTACAAAATGTTTATTTAGTTAATTTAAACAATGAGTCTTTATATATATACGCGGGTTTAGGTCTTACATTAAAAAGTGTTATTTTAGCATTTTATAGAATGATGTTACTTGTATGATAATCATGAGTATATAAATAAATGCAACTACTTCTTTCCATTAAAAACTCACACATATACAAATGTGTATATCAGTTTTGTAACTATAATCTTACAAATGTAGTCCTTAGGTATAAACTTTTCAGAACATGGGATTTAAAAATTAAAAATAAAATTTCATCAAATACCCATATAATACACGGGTATCAAGCTAGTAAAATGTATAAATATTTGTATGATTCTCACCATTTTTATGAAAAAATGGATTAAAGCGAAGGGCGTTAAAATTAGTAATACCATACGTAGTGGTCACGTTTTTCTCCCAAAACGTGGTCCACAACGAGTTGCACACCGCCCCTTCCTTGTTTTCGTGCTTGTTTTGGAGGTGCTCATGGTGTACACAACGAGAGGTTGTTAGAGAGAAGGTTTGATTAGATAATTATCGTAAGAGGGTTTTCAGGCTTTTTACCACTAAACCATTTTTTAAAATACTCTCAATCGTTGACTGGGACACCACGTATCGCATAACCTCCTATGTGTTTACTCACACAACCTCCTATGTGTTTACTCACACCATGTGAAAAATAGAGTGGGTTTGGTGCTGGATCTTTCTATATATTTTTTTTTTTTTGGATAGGAATAGGGCCCGGGGGTTAGGTTGTTTATTTGTTAGGTAGCTTTTGTAACGTTGTATTACTTAAGAAAAAGTTGACTTATATTTTAATATATTTGATTAAATTGTATTCAAAAGTGTTAAATTATACATACAACATATCTATCTGAAAAATACCTTCATTCTTTCATTTATATGTTTTTTTTCCAGAAAAATAAGAAGTTTATGAGTATTCTAAGTCTTTTTTATATAATTTAAATATTTACGACCATTTATGTGATTGTAAGATACGAAACTAGTTTTAAGCATAGAACTAAATAAACCGCATAACACCCATGTATTTGATGTATAGTAGATAACTATATATAAGTAATCAAATGATAAACATACGTACTAGATTACTAATTATTGGATTTGCGGATACCATCTTGGTTTGGTCTGGTCTAAATAAAAAAAGAAGATAATTGTTAGACTTAATAGAGATTGAAGATGAGGGAGGCTTATAGGCTGATTATTATACTCTTTTTTGTTTGAGACTGTTTATTTATATTGTTTTCTAACTTATAAATTCTATACATCTGTCTCTGTATATTCATATGCAGCACTTGTAATTCCTTATCACGGGTGTTGAGAGACAATATTAAAGTTCTGGTTGTAGCATGTGGACGTAGGTTAGCTCAGACTAAACATAAATCTTTGTGTGTCATGTTCGTTTATTTCTTGCTTTTTGATTGTTCCAGTCTTAACGAGTCTAGTGTTCATTTATTTTGTACCCCTCTCTATTCAAATACATAAAAGTCAATTAATTTTAGATTTAAATTTTGAACTTTTTAACTCATATGGTACCGTGTGTAGTTTATTTTTCAAAGTTTAAATATCAGTTTTGTCGTTTTTCTTCTTTCTACCAAATATACTCATTTGCAAGAATTAAAAAATAGTATTATTACATAATGACATATGCGATTATATATTAAATATATGTGTGAAATCATGGATATTCAACTTGTACATTATAAATAAATATATATATATATATATATATATATATGTATATATATATATATGTATATATATTTTCAAAAATGAAGCTACCCGGTGGCTATTTGTTTACTTTTATATATCTTAATCTTTGTAAAACAATATAAAAAAAGACTATATAAGCTAACTTGTTTTATTTAATTGGATTAGTTGTGGAAGTACATAATTGCAACACATGAGTGGAGAGATGCTTCCTTCTATCATATTATTTATCCACTTAAATGTATTTTAATTTGTACTTATGAAGTCTATAATGAATTAAATAAATTACGAAAAGTGAAAAATAAGTAAATGAGATTTTAACATAAATAAATTAAAAATAACTAAAGTGTAAATTACATTTTTCGTTCTTTACGTTTGTACATTTTTTCAGCGTTTATCTTTTATCTTAAAAAGCGTCAGTAATCGCACTTTATGTTAACAATAGTTTTGCTGCTAAGGTTAAGCCCGGGTCATATAAAAGTGAGAATTAACACTGTGTTCTCGAGTTTCATTTAAAGGAGGAAATGAAAGAAAAATGAGGGATGAAAAAAATATGTTGTTTTCCCGAATTTCATTTAAGAAGGAAATGAAAGGAAAATGAGGGATGAAAAAAATATGTTGTGTTCTCGAGTTTCATTTAAGAGTTACTAGTTACAACTCAGTACTCACAACTAAAATATGTCTTCAATAAACCATGGTTTGTTCCCATCAAAAGATGTAGGGACAAGTAGACAACCTCCGTAATTTAATGGGCTCAATCAAACATATATTAGGGCTTTGATAGTCTTGTATAGAGAGTTGTATAAACCAAATTTTGGGCCGGACAGATCTGTTCTAAAACCGGTTTGGATTGGGTTAAAGGAAGTCAACACCTGATTAGGCCTAAAAAGCTTTGGGTTGAAACCAATTTCTAAAAGAAAACCAAATTTAACCCGGATCAGAATGGGCCCAATTATAAATAGGATTCAACGTATTACATAACTAGTTTTTCTCAAACCGGTTTCAACTTATACTATCAATTTCAAACTACGGATCAAATCTTATTGTTTTTAACAAAAAAAATGTTAAGGAGCTAGCAAGAGAAAACGATTACAAGATACGTAACCAACTTGGTGAGAACACCATTCGAACAATTACAATGCTTTAATCGGTTTTTTATCTAATTACACAAGAAAGCAAAATGCCATGTGCGGTTTTTAAATGGCGACAAATATCTCTCCTAATAAGGTCTGAGTTTCGAGCTTTCCAGGTCATCCAAACTGTAGAGTAAATTGAGGCAGTTCCATTTTGAATCACTAACAACACCTATAAAAAAATATTTAAAAAAATCATAAAACAAAAAATAATAAAAATTTTAAAAAGGTAAAAAAACCAAAATTCTTATATTTTATTCCGGTTTCATTAAAAAAATAAAATTAAATAAGATAAATAAAAAAACGTCGTATTATACACATATGTATAATTTTATATAATCTTTAGTTACGTAATATACACATATGTACAATATCATTTATCTTAAATTATACACATGTGTACAAAAAAAAACATGTAAATGTACATATATGTATATATTATACATATGTGTATATAATTTAGCTAAACCGAGTTTTTTTTATGAAACCGGGATGATAAAATAAGAATTTTGGTTTTTTTACTTTTTTTATTTTTGTGTTTTTTTTTATTTTATAATTTTTTTTATTTTTGGGTTTTTCGTGGTCCAAAATGGTTCTCATAGTTCTCAATTTTAAAAAAGTTCTCTCATGATCCTGATCATATATATATATATATATATATATATATATATATATATATACTATATATAATACATCAAAAAAGGGTAAATTAAGACACCTTGATTTTAAGGGATTCACAAATCAATTAACATATGGTACAACCTTTAATACATCTAGGATAAGGGCAAACTTGTCAACAACTAAAAGAGGTTATTAAATAGTTACATAATTGATCCCTTAACTTTGCTTAACTTTTGTAAATTTTAAAAATTGTTACAACTATGATCCTTGATCTTTCACTCTTATATGATATTTATTTTCATTTTTAACTCAACCTATCTCATTATTTTTAAAAATTAATAACTTTTTCATGTGCTTATACTTTTTTAAGGAAATTATACTATAAAAACGAGCATGTTTTTATCTTTAATTTGAGTATCATATCGTTATAGTTTTTTCATTTAAAAAATATCATTTTACGTAGGGGCGTTTGCTGTCTGATTTTAATAGATTTTAAATTAACCGTGGGTCAAACCATTAGTAATCGGTTTTGTCGTCGAAAACCGAAACAAACCTTTGAAAATTGAAAACGATCGGCCAAAAGTTAATGAAAAAATCAATGGTGAAATCAAACCAATGACCGGTTTGAACTTTTTTCGGTTTCAAATCGAACAGAACATCCATAACTTGTTACATGATTACAAATGTAAGTGTTTCCCGCTGCATCGCGCGGGCCCTCGTCTAGTACATATATATATTGGTTTGTATATATATTTTATTATGTTTTGTGCAAATACGTAACATCTAAGTAAATATATTTTAAACATGTTTTAGTATGTCGAATAATAAAAAAGAACGTGGAATACAAATGCATAATATTTGTTTCTTCGTGTAGTAAATGGACTTAATTATATATGACACATATGGTTGAAAATTAAACCCAAAGTTTTCAAATTACGCTTAGTACGTCGGCCAAAATATTTACAAAAATAGGCAAGGAAAAATAACTTTTAGAAGATCAAAACTGATGAAACAAAAACACATATACAATCTCGTTAGGCAACACTTTAGACTAACGCTGAAACCCGTGAAATTTTTTTTAACAGCAACAAAATTGACGTGTGCCGGACGTGGGCTACATAGGAGCCTAAAGATAACAATGAGACGAAGAAGGTGCCGTTTACAGAAGGTAAGGCTTCAACAGGATCTTGTTAAGCTCGGAGCTTGCTTGTTTCTCCGTGTGTTGGCAAATATCAAATATGGTGCCTGATTGGGTTGGTTCCAAAGGAGCCTATCTTGAAATAACGTAACTTCGGGTTAGAAAAGCCTAACCCGAAGGACAAGAATTACAGATGGAGCAAAGGGTTTCTGAGTCACTCTACCCAGTTCAAATGTAACTTAACATTACAAGATGAAATCCATAAAAAAGAAACCGAAACAATGGAATCAAAAATAAGATCTTTATCACCTTCACGAGAGCCAAAAATAACCTCGTTTCGAGTTCTACAAATGAACCACCAAGCAGTACACACAATCGCATCGGCTACATCTTTTTTTCTTTTTAAACTATATGGCGGAATCCAACCAATCAACGATGCTTTCCGGACCTTTATTGGATGGAAATACCACATCCAACCACGTCCAATCACGTCCCAAATCTTTCCAACTTGAAGACAACCACCGAACGCATGATCCAAGTCTCCACCGAGTTCGAACAAACCGGACATAAGATAAATGAATATATATATACCTTTAAGACGGAGATTTTGTCTAGTAGGTATACGATTCAAAAGCAAACGCCAAACCAAAATATTTACCTTTTTAGGCACAAACTTATTCCATCTCGTCAGACGCGAAGCACTGGGGAGCTCCATCCGATCAAGGTATCATTTTTCATGCGTTTTAAACTTTAGTGAGATTAGAGGTCTTTTTTTAAACCATTTAAAGATTTACAATATGACCATTTAAAGCACATAAATTATGCATATCGAAAAAGACATGATATAGATTTATAATCCAACATGTGGGGATCGTTACATTAGTGGTCACACTATTCAAATGACCAACCACCATGTGATTCTCACATAGCCATAGGTTATAAAGACATGACATCCTCAAACTCTTGTCGTTGAGAATTGAAATGGAAGAACACAACCGCCAGCAGCCTCTCTTAGCACCAATCTCCGACCACAACAACGAACGACAATATTATTCGAACCTCGAAGATTCAGTAATTAAACGAACATGGGTAGAAACGAAAAAGATTTGTAAAATCGCTGGTCCTTCAAGTTTCTCTCGGCTTTCTTTATACTCCCTTGCTGTCATTACACAATCATTCGCCGGGCACCTTAGTGACACTGACCTCGCTGCCATCTCCTTCGCCACCACCGTCATCACCTCCATCACCTTTGGCTTCTTGGTAATTCAAATAAATTTACTTTGTCAAAATAATATTTTTTTTATACAAATAAATGAATATCTTGTCATTGGGGTTGTGGTCCAATGGTAGAGGCAAAACTTCTAATACACTAAAGTTTAGGGAGGTTGTGGGTTCAAAACACACTCCCAACAAGGGATTAAGAAATTCACCTATAAAAAAAAATAATAATAATAATTTTATTGAGCTTTGCTTTGGTTGCAGTCTTTCTATCTTTAAAGGAAAGTAGAAGATAAAAAGATTGCATAGGTCAGTGTGGGCGTGTGGGCTCATATCAAACCAATAATGGAAATTTGGTTTTTGTTTTTAGTTTTTATAATGGGTTTTGTTAAATTTTGGTTTTCTGGTTTTATTATTTAAACTTGAATATATTGAGCCCAAAAATGTCCAAAATAATGAAATTAGGCTTGAAAATAAG
Source organism: Bidens hawaiensis (assembly GCF_021521415.1). NCBI lineage: Eukaryota > Viridiplantae > Streptophyta > Magnoliopsida > Asterales > Asteraceae > Bidens > Bidens hawaiensis. The sequence continues at coordinate 89,000 of NW_027498099.1, forward strand.
GCCTCTTTTTTTATTTTTTTTTAATTAATGATCAATCAATTATTACACATTTGAATCCAAAGTAACTTTTCTTGGGTTACACCATTTATTTATTTATTATAGATTACTTAAAATCGTTTTCGGTACAATTCGGGCAACCCACCCCTCCCCCCTCGAATTTTTTTTTTTTGGTTGATTCAAAATTGAAATTTAACTGAAAAAACCAGTTTCCTTAAAAACATAAAAAACCAAACCTTTGGGTTTTTATTGGGATTGTTATTTCAGTTTTCTACACATACCTAGCTAGAGGAAACTGTCTTTATCATACGCTCATGAACCTTGTTATGAATGAGATTTTACTGATTACGTTTTATTTTTTATAGTTAGGTATGGCAAGTGCGCTAGAAACTCTTTGCGGCCAAGCTTACGGCGCAAAACAATTTCATATGCTAGGAATATACTTGCAACGATCATGGGTTGTCTTACTAATAGGTTCAGTTTTATTGCTACCACTATTCATATTCACAACACCAATACTTAAACTAACCGGACAACCAGACGCGGTCGCAGAGTTGGCAGGAACTGTGGCAATGTGGTTGATTCCTATGCATATGAGCTTTGTTTTTCAGTTTTCTTTGGTGAGATTCTTGCAGTGTCAGCTAAAGACGGCGGTGATTGGTTGGGTGTCCGGTTTAGCTCTCGTGATTCATCTTTTTGCTAATTGGTTTTTCGTTTACAAGTACGAGATTGGTGTTGTCGGGGCTGCCATCGTGCTTGATGTGTCGTGGTGGGTGTCGGTTTTGGGGCTTTTTGTGTATGTGGTGTTTGGTGGGTGTCGCGAATCTTGGAATGGTTTGTCTATGCAAGCGTTTTCAGGGTTATGGGAGTTTTTTAAATTATCGGCGGCTTCTAGTGTTATGCTTGCGTAAGTTGTGTGCATAAAAGTTGTACGGTATTTTATTTTTGGGTCATGCTATAGCTACGCCACCCCCATTAAATTTCACACAATCAAACGATTGTTTAGACAAAAACAAAAAAAAGTCAAACTTTGAAAATTATTGGTTAGAACGGTCGTTTTAACAAAATTTCGACACATATTCTAACCATTAGGGGTGAAACTTAAAAATGGTTAGAATGGTCATTTGCCCATGTATGGATGGCTGTACTTACCATAGATGGTCAAACTTTCAAAATTTTTTTGGTAAAAACAGCTGTTAAATCTCTATCCTGATGGCTATTTTAAATAATGTGGGATTAGATATTTAGATGTCACACGGTGTGTGTATAGCTAACCACTTTAATTTTATAAACTTCAATGAGCTTAACTCTAATGTACAATGTATGATATTTTAGGTTGGAGAGCTTTTACTATCGAGTGTTGGTGATCGTAGCTGGAAGCTTGGGGAACAATGAGATCGATATTGATGCGCTTTCGATATGGTTTGCTTTCGTTTTCATTTTTTTATTTGTTCAGTTGATAGAATCTTATGGTTGGGAACATGTTTTGTTGCAAACTATATGTCATGATTGTTGATTCAATGTTTTGTTCTCTTATCTACAGCATCACTTCTTATGGTTGGGAGATCATGATTCCATACGGATTCTTGGCTGCGACTGGGTGCGTTTGTGGTCCCAAACTACCTTTTTCATAATTGTTACATCGATGAGAAAGCAAAACGCAGACGTGTCAATCGTGTATTTGATGAATTTATGGGTTAAATCATTGGACCCGACTCAATTGTTAATGAGTTAGAATCAAGTTGTTAACATGTTAAATAAATGGGTTTAAACGGTTGACACCTAAAAGTAAAACTATATTTAAACAAGTCATGAACTTGACCGGTTATGTTAAGTGAGCTAAACAAGTTAAACTAAATACGACTTGCGTATTAAATGAATTATATATGACAACTCAAAGCCTGATTATATATATGCCATGTTTCGAGTAGCAATCATGAAATTTTATCATTTCTATTTGGGAAGATTGTCTTTAGAGTTTATCAACATGATTTTATTCTATAGTTTTACATTTTTCATTTAACTATCTGCATTTTGCTAATCACAAATAAATGAAGTTTTGTAACATAATTTTAACTTTTTTATGAGAACAGTGTTCGTGTTGCAAACGAGCTTGGAGCAGGCAATGCGAAAGGAGCAATATTTGCCACCAAGATATCGTTGCTAACGTCTATCATTATCGGTCTGTTGTTTTGTGCACTAATCCTTGCATTTCCCGATAAACTAGCAATGATCTTTACATCAAACAACATTGTGATTAGCATGGTTGACGAGCTTTCGGTGTTGTTAGCGCTCACCGTTCTTTTTAGTTGTATTCAACCGGTTTTTACAGGTGAGGAAGGCATTCATTTAGTGTCCTATTTGACAAATTACTTGATGTTTTTTTTTATTTTTGTAGGAGTTGCACTTGGGTGTGGTTGGCAATCCCATGTTGCCATTGTTAATCTTGGAAGCTACTATGTTGTTGGACTTCCTCTTGGTGTTGTACTAGAAAGGTTTTTTGGTTTTGGCATTAAGGTTCGGCATCATTAAGATTTTTGTGTTTTTACATATGTTTAACGGACTAAGGTTTAACTCTGACTCGTTTATTGGTAATTTAATCAGGGTCTTTGGGCTGGAATGTTGGGTGGGACAGTCGTCCAAACGTTGATACTAGCCATCATAACTATTAGATGCGACTGGAATAAACAGGTACCATAGTATATAAAAAATATAATGATGAATCATTGGAAATAATTTAGTAAAATAGATTGATTTATGTTATGTTATGTTATATTATGTTGTATAAATGTAGAGCATGCATACTTTGATAATTTTTTTAGAGGAAAAAAAATAGACACTTATCATTCTTGCATTATTTGTTTTATAAACTATATTTTTAACTTAACTTGCACTACTTCATAATCATCATCACATTTAGCTTATTTTTGGTATTTGTCATGGAATAATATGTGTTACGGTATGTTAACATAAACTCTTGTTCTCTATGAACTCATGAAACTTGTTCGAAGGCAAAAGAAGCATACTCCCGAGTAGTAAATCGAGAAATATCAAGTTAGAGTTCGTGTTCGTTATCAACAAAGAGAGTACTCTTGTCACTATGATACAAAGCAAGCAAGATCAAGTCTGATTTTATTAGCTCATACGGGGCGTGGTTTTTTCTATTTTTGTCTGATTAATATCATAAATGCTAATTAAGAAAGAAGTTATATAATTGTTGTTAATACCTAAAATACTATCCATTAAAAATCTTGTATTTGATTATCATATATGTTACCCGACAATTAAAATGATATTAATAGACGTGTTGTATAGATTTCATCTTTAAGTGATAGTTGAGTATTTGATGCTTTTATTTATAAGTTTACGAGTAAATAGCGGTGTCTAAAAAGTTAAAAAAAAACCAGGCATATACGTGTTTAAAAATTATGTTGCAATGATAACAAAAAACTTATGCTTACACACATACACGAAATTTTTTTTTTATGAATATCACTCATAAACACCAAGCTTTCTCTTATTATCTTTTTCCTTTGAAGTCATCAAGTTTGATATAGTGTTATACTGTTGCGTAATTATCATATTACGGTGTTAGCATGATGATGTGATAGGTCATAACAATTTTTTTCAATATTGTATGTTCTTATTATACCAACGTAATTGTTGTTTTTTCACTCCAATTTGAGTGTTTGATTTCTTTTTACTCCAACTGTGAAGTGTATTAGATATAATCAATTTAGACGTGCACAAAAAAACCGGTTCCGGAACCTAACTGGTGGAACCAAACCGGAACCGGTTCCAGTTCCTACCCGGTTGGCCCAATACCCGGTTTGGGTATTTTTGTACCCGAAAATTGTACCCGGTTCTCCTATTTGTATGTCCCCATCGGTTCCAACCCGGTTCCTACCCGGTTCTTAATTGTAACCGGTTCGGTTCCTACCCGAAAAAACCGGTTCCGGCGGGTTTTTATTGAAAAGTCAACACAGGTCAAACTAGCCGTTGGAACCGGTTCCAACGGTAATATAGCCGTTGGAACCGGTTTTTGATACAAAATATAGCCGTTGGAACCGGTTTTTAATTCGGGAATACTTATTTTTGGGTTGTAGAGCCAGACGATTCTCCCACTTCCGCTTTTTTAGCATCCAAACTTCTTTTCTCTCGACAATACTTATTCGTATGTTTTCGTAATGTAGAGTTGGACACTGCTTTAAGAAACTTCGAGCAATATTTGCAACGTGCCATCTCATGTGAGTCGGTCATTAGACACAAATCGTAATGAACCCAAACATCGGGGCATCTTGTTGTTTCGATCACCATAACAACGTCGTCATTAGTTGCCATTTGTTGTCGGTTTAAGCTTAAATGTGTTTTGGAGTGTGTTTTATAGTTTGGAAGTGGTTTAACAAGTACACACTCATACATTGGTATTTATAAAATGAAAAATGGCTAAATATAGTAATAAAACCGGTTCTATCGGTCAAAAACGGCTATATAGCCGTTGGAACCGGTTTCTAACGGCTATATTGTTTGAATTTCAAAAAAAACCGGTGGAACCGGTTTTTACGTAATAACCGGTCCGGTTCCAACCCTACCGGTTCCTAAAAGTTTGCATTTCTGGCATCGGTTAGGGTCGGGAAGCGAACCGGTTCTTGACTGGAACCGGTTTCATTTTCTACCCGGTGTGAAAAAAACCGGTTCCGAACCGGTTCGGGTTTTCAAGGTGAACCCGATTTGTGCACCTCTAAATCAATTAGTTAGAATTAAACTCGTGATACTAATTAGTATTTAATATGTATTTACGGTTAATTCTAATAAAATTTGTAACAATAACTAGAAGTTAGTGTTTTCATAAAATAAAAATAATAAAAAAAATAGAAAAAAAACTCACAAAATTTAAATGAAAGAAACTTGCTACCAAAAGTTGTTTTTTTTCAATTTCAATTATTCACAACGGTCACAAAAAAATAATTACATTGGCCCTATCAACTTTTGAATAATCATGGCTCTCTCAAAAGTGCAATTATTCACAACGGTCGACTTACCATACCACGAGTTGTTTTCTCAACTGAGTTGACTCGGGTTCGTACTCGATCATCTTCCAACTCACTGAGTTCACGAGTTTAGCCATTAACTCGGCCTCCAACTCCCAAAACAACTCGTTTCGTCGCCTATTCAAAAACAACTCGGTCAATCTCTCCTTACACCCCTCCAATCGTTCCAAACACCGAGTCAACAAGTTCAACTCGTTTGTGCTAAACTTGTGGATCCTATAACTCAACTCGGTGAGTCGACTCATTGTATGATATTGTATCATACGGTAGTCTTCTCCCACTAGTCTTGTTACCTCATAAATAATATCATTTTTTTGACAATGTAACGTTTTTGGTACTTTACATATCTCTTCAACTGTTGACACTAGTGCTTCAATTTCTTTAAATAAATCACTATATAAAGAAAATTTTAATTTTTCTTTCTTTTTATCGAGTTCGGATTTCGATAACGATACGTTACAACCTAGGATCACGGATGTTGACAAATTATTTTCCAAAAAACGTGCATACCACTGGGCCCACAAGGAAAACTCACGTCTCTGCATGTTAGTGTCATCTACGAATCTCGAGAGGTTTAGAAAACCAAAGCTCGTGGTTGACATTGACACGACTTGCTCATTAATCACAAAAGAACCGTTAATGATCATGTGGTGTAGTGTTATGAGAGACTTAAGTGTTACATACACGTCTGGTTGGTGGTGATGGTGTAGACGGTGGATAATTGTGGATACACATGCTAAAGCAGCGTGATGCGTTGTATGACTGAAAGCTACTAGGGCGGATATGAGGTGGGGTGGTGGTGGGGATTGGGGCCGAGCGAGTGGTGGCGCGGAGGACGGCTATTTGGATGGAGGTGGTTGTGTGATTGGTGATTGAGAGTCTTGCTTTGATGATTTTGGCTTTGTCTTTGAAAATTGAATGGAGGGTTTTGAGTTTTTTTGATTTGCCCATTGAATATGATGGTTTGTGGATGTACATAACTAGATGTGTTTGGTTATATAGTGGTGACAGCAGGAGTTGGAAGATCTCCTTCAAGGGGTGGTGATGGTTGACCGTGAAGATTCATGGTCTTGGGCGGTTGGTAGCTGCAAAGAGTTTGAGGTTTCGGCGATTAAAAGATGGATGGTGCGGTCCGTTGTGGACGCTGGGAGTTCCAGTTTCCAATGGAGCGATTGGGTCCCGAAAAAATGTAATATTTTTATGTGGAGGGCCGTTCAGGATAGCCTTCCAACCAAGCAGGCTTTAGCTAGACGTCATTTGTATTGTGATGATCATAGTTGCGCTTTATGTGAGAGTAATGAGGAATCGCTCGAGCACTTGTTAACCGGGTGTTCCATTTCTATGGCCGTTTGGAATGCGATTGGTTCATGGTGCAACATCCCTAGACTATTTGTTTTTCATGTCAATGATTTGGTGGAAGTGCATAAGGTTTGTGGTGCGACGGGGAATAAAAGGTTGATTATTCATGGAATTGTCATCATTACTTGTTGGAGGATTTGGCGGGCTAGGAATGAAAAGATTTTTTCGGGCAAGAGCACTAACGTGGCAGAAATGGTTGCGGATATAAAATCTTTGGGTTTTCTTTGGTACAAAAATAGATCTAAGATAGGGGTGGTGGATTGGAAAAATTGGTGTTTATTTGATGTAACGTGATTGTTGGTTTTGGTTTTTGGATTTCAGCGTCTTTCTCCGTCTTGGTGATAGTCGTTGGTTGTGTCTTTTTTTAATGAAAGTCAATTTTCAAAAAAAAAAAAAAAAATATAGTGGTGACAAGTTTGATAAATTCAACACGTATAGAAATTAATTAATTGTAATAATAATATTTGTGAATAATGTGAATGAATTGAAGATTCTAAAGATAAAGGTGTTGTGATTTGTCCAAATGCGATTAATGTGTGACACTGCAATTACACGGAGAATTAAAAATAGAAAAGGACAAATGTTTAGATAGAAAATATCAAAATATTATGGGAGTTTCAAAATTGGCCCCTAGACTATAATTAACCAATAAGTTAAAGAATTGATTTGGTCTTTTGATTTTCAATATTATCAAAAGAGGGGGGGGGGGGGAGTTTCGAAAATGGCCCCTAGTTTCTTTTGATTGCCAAATTCCGTCAAGAGATCCAATCAAAAGGCGACAACTTAGACGATATCTAAAGAAAACTGTCGGCATTTTTTTCCCAACAGTATACAACGATATTACCCGTTGTTTTCTCAGGCAACTCATCTCTCTCTCTCTCTCTTCAACAAGAAAGTAGCCAAGCCACATTGTCGATTATCATACCTCAAGAACTAACTGGCACTGGTGTAACTGAGCAGCAATGGGTTCCCAATTTGGGTTTGCAGCATGTGCCTCAACCACCTAAGGGTAAACTACTATTTTCGTCTATGGTTTGCAGGATTTATTTTGAGCTATCGGGATTTTCGAATAAAAATAGCACTATTTTCTATGTGGGTACGCCTCTGCATGAGTTAGATTTTTTCATTGTGTTTGGGTGGATTAAGTGTTATAATTAGAACTATTAACTTTCAAACAATATATGTATCATGATAAGCAAAACAACTTTATTTTTATCTTCTTAACTATTTTTTGTATCTAACAATTTAACTATTAGACGTTTTAAGACACGACCCTAATAATAAAAACTCTTGTTAGTTGTAGGGTTAATGTGTCACCAACCCCTCTAATTTCTTTCTTCATGACTCTAAAAATGAATTTCGTTTATTCGAGTCAACCTACGACTTTTGTGTCCATTTTATTAAATAAGCTGTGACATTTTAATATTTATTTTTTCTATTTTAATAATATGTCAACTCCCAAGACATTTAGCATCACTAAAGTGTTTAAACTTAACTATTTAGACTATCAACTTCAATTATTTGATTCATTGATCTGTGACAGTAAAAGGTCATATAAACTATGTTTGTACATGAATGTATGACGGTTGAAATATGCTTTTATTTTTTGAGTCATCCAAAATGTTTATTTAGAGAATTAAATTACTATACGTTCTAATATTGCTATTGTCAAATATTTTTAACCCAATATTTTTATACTTAATTACTTATCAAGTATCTTGCTTATACTTAAATCTATGTATAGTTCTAATTTATCATTGAATAATACAAATTCCAGTTTAGGTTGATTTGAACTAATTAAATAAATCTTTTTAATAATACAATTATTCTTACAAAACAATAAATTCAGTATAACTTTATATATAAATTTGAATATATATTATTCTGATGTGTGTATATTAAATCAAATCATACAAGTGGTATAAATAATGAATGAAATAAATGAAAATATTATTTTATAGCTTTAAAAACAAATTTACCATATTGGGTTTGTAGTTATTTTACAAGGGTGGACAAGTGGAAGTAAAACGGATTCGGGATAATACCGACGAGAACATCACCGACCCCCTAGGTGCAAAAAAAAGCTATATTGAAGCGGGATATATGTCTCAAGCAGTGACGAAGTTTGGACTAAGACACCCACCCGGAAGGGGGTGTTAAAATTCTAGGCCCATTAGATGGTTCTTCGGTGGTGGATATTCCAATGAAGCCGAGGTTTACAAAAAGAAAGAGGGAGTTGATCCAAGCGGTTTACATTTGCCACCCCTATAGTTCTTTTCTTTGATGTATTTTGGGACCCTTGTATACATACGTCGGTATTCCTGGTTTTTTTTTTTTTTTTTAAAGTTGGCTTTAAAAAAGAAATGCAATGCATCTTTTATTCGTCTTAAACTTGGATGCTGACATGGTCAAAGTCAACTGTTTTACTTATGAAATAACATTATTTAGTTAGGCTAATGACTAAAAAACAACTAAAAACTATATCTTAAGAGTGGATTCTATGGGGTTTTGTTTTAAATAAAACCCAAATTGGTAATTTATAAGTGAATAAGTGATTCTCTTGTTTGATGAATATATTTCACAAGTAGTGGTGTGAATGAGTCGAGCCACTCGCGAGCTATTCAAGTTCAGCTCGATAAAAAGTTTGAAACAAATCGTGCTTTTTTCCATCTCAAATGAAAGCTCGTTTAGTTATCGAGCCATATCTCAAGTGTTGTGTATTTTGAAGTTTTACTTTTATTTTTAACTACGTGTAATGATTTTATATTGCATAGTCGAGCTCGAGACGATTTTTGGCTCGTTTAAGGTACTAGGACGAGCTCCGGCTGAGCTTAGGCTTGTTTAATTAAAACAATATATAAATTAATTAATAAATAATAAATCAGCCGAGCCTAATCTTGAAGAAACAACTCATTAGCCAGGCTCAAGCTTTAGTAAAAAAACCTCAATAGGTGTTGAGCTCGAGCTTTAGTAAAAGGGCTCGAAAGGAAAGCTCGAGCACTCGTAAGTTAAAACGAACCGAACTCGAGCATAATCAAGCTCAGGTTTGATACGGCTCGTCTACACCCCTAATTACATGCCTTCAAATCAGAACTTATAATTCATACGTTCATATTTGAAGGCTCATAATAGTCTATTAGAAATGACTTAATATCAAAAAGATATTTTCAAAACTTTCATGGGCTAGGCCTACAAACTATCATTACCACTTTGTTTGTGGGCCTGATGGCCTAATGTAAACTCCAGTTTAACTTATAGTCTATAATATAATCACGCATTCACACAAACTGTTTAATGGCCTACAACATGTATTTATAAGAATTAACAACAGGATAGTTTATCAACGTTTTAAAAACTAAACCGGACCGGTTGGTTGAACCAAAAACCCATAAGTGAACCGGTTTACAATCATGCCGGATATGGTTAGGTCAGCCGGTGAGACGAGCCGATTTCTTTTATAATAAAGTGAGGGACCATTATAAGGTTTAAAACCAGTGATTTTGTAAAGAAGTATGGATGGACCATTGGTTTGTCAACTAAACTAATTGAAGTTGGTATTACATTTTGTGATTATATAATGCTTGGGATAGTTGTTAATTTTGATAACAAGAGAAGTCACGTCTAATGAACTAAATAGACTATATTTTATTATGAAGTTGGTGTTAAAGTTTTCGATAATTATATAATGAAGTTAGATTATGTTACACCATAAAAATGTTCTAAGTTTTTAAAGATTTTAAATTCATTATGTTGATATCTGGTTTATAAGACCGGCCGATCCGGTCAGTGGTATGTAAGGCGGCGGTTCGATAATTGGTCTAGTTATAAAAACATTAGACCTATGTTCTTTATATTATGGCTTTGCTTCATGAATCATAAGCTTGAGAAATTATACTTCATTTAGTTACTCAATTAACCTCACTACAATTTAATATGGTAACTATCAAGTTTTAGTAATTATTAACCCCATGAGTTTTTAATATAGTAACCCTTAAGTTCATTACGTTATATAAACAACCCCACAAGTTTTTAATATGGTTCCAAAGCCATATAGATCGAAGTCCCGCCACATGGCCCACATCACCACTAGTACGAGCAGGTTTTCTTTCACTTTACATATACATGTTTTTTAATCGTTTAGTTATCACGTGGTATGGATGGTTAGGACGTTGGGGTGGGGAACCGGTGGTCACAGATTCAATTCCCACCTCCTGTGTATTATTTTGTTTCTAGTAGGATTGACTTTATTATTTAAAAGATGGTTGCGACACAACTTGCTGACTTTTGCCTGTCACTTTGTTGTAATTATTTTGAGTTTAATTAAAATATAAAGATTTTAAACTAATATATATATATACAAGTCCTCGCCTCAACAGGCATTGGAGAGGCAACAGGTTATAATAATATTGGACCTATGTTGTCTATATAATGGTTTTGCAGACTTTTGCTACATAAGTCTGAGAAATTTTTGTACGGTTGTCGATAATACATTTTGATCCTTGACAAGAGCATACTTCTAAAAATATGCAATTTCATATAGTTAATAACTATAGTTTGTTTTGTTGACTTTTGTTTTCTGATATATTTTGTAATTTTTCATATGAAAGTTAGAAATAATATATTAATTAAGTCATAATAGATATGATTTATGCCACTTTCCATATCAATGTCATAAATAATAAACGGGACTATAATATTATATAAGTTTTTTTTTACTTTTTTTGAATCAATCAAGTATATGGGGTGGTGGTTAATTGGTAAAGACAAAACCTTTAAACACCTGAGTTTGAAAATGAGAGGTCTTGAGTTCAAGTCTCATAGACAACAAAGATTAAAAAAAAGTTCACTATTAAAAATAAAGTATTTAGATATGGAATATTGAATCAATCAAGCATACGCTTAGAGGTGGTCAAAAAAACCGGTCCTCGAACCGGTTTGCCGGTTTAAACCAGAAACCGGTTTTTAAGAAAACCGGTTTTTTGTAAACCGGTTTGACCGGTTTACAAACCGGCGGTTTGTATATCGGTTACACATTTTAGAGCCAAAACCGGTTTTATAACCGGTTATAAAAAAAAAACGGTTTTTTTTAATAACCGGTTATAAAAAAACCGGTTAACCGGTTTTTTTATAAACCGGTTTATGACCGTTATAAAAAAACCGGTTAACCGGTTTTTTTATAACCGGTTAACCGGTTATAAACCGGTTTTTTTTTCCGTTGAATAACGGCTATATAGCCGTTTTTTTTATTTTTTGACCGTTTTTTTCCCCATTTTACCCCCACAAACATCTATATATAGCTTAGGTTGGGTATTGGTTAGATCACACTCGATTATACAACTCCAAACGCTCTAAACGTTTATTTCATACGCGATTATTTTGTTATCTCACGCTCAATTATACCACATTACCACTCCATACGCTCTTATTTCGTAGTCGATTATCATGGCCTCTCAAAGTGCTGCTTCATCCGTCAACATGGGTGCCTCGAACACGGGAGAAACGGTCGTTCGGGTCATCCCCACGAAACGAAACCATGATGTTTGGCAACATTTCGACCTATGCGAAATGTCTAACGGTAGCCAAAAAGCTCGATGCAAACATTGTTTGAAGTTTTATGGCAAAGATGCAAACTCCACTTTAAAAGCGCATGTACAAAGGCCCTTTTGCAAGGCCTTGAAGGACGAATCGGGAAGTAGTTCGCAGCCGGAGATGACGAATCAAGGAACGGTGTTTACGTACGACCTTGAAGCGGTACGTCAACAGTTTTCAAACTTTGTGATTCAACAAACACTTCCTTTCAACCACTTCGACAACCCTCAATTCACGGAGACGATGCAAAAGTATGTTCAACCACGCTACCAACACGTAAGTCATTCGACCCTTAGAAGAGATTGTCTTAAAGCATGGAAAAACGCTAAATCCGAACTAATTTCATACTTTTCAAACTTACAAACTGGTGTAAACTTAACAACGGATGTGTGGTCGGTACCTAATGGTTCGCCCGACTCATACATTTGTGTGACGGCTCATTGGGTTGACCCCGAGGTCGTGGCAAATGATGAAACGAACCGTTGCGTTTCAATTGTTTGATTACCCGCACACGGGTAGAAATATTTTTAAACTCTTGGATAAAGTCATTCGACAATACAAGATTGAACATAAAATCTTTTCAATTTCGTTTGATAACGCGTCCAACAATACGGCCGCGGTTGGCCATTTGAAATTAAAGTATAAACCTATTTGTGATGGAGCGTTTTTTCATAGCCGATGCATTGCACATATTATCAACTTGGCCGTGCAAGATGGGTTAAACGTGATCGAAACGCAAAGAAACAATTTTAAAAGAATGTTACGAGATGTTTTTAGCAACAATACAACATTTTCAAGATACAAAAAATTTTGTGTAGAAGCTAATTGTCAATGGTTGGGGCCAAATTAGGATTGTCCAACAAGATGGAACTCGACTTGTGATATGTTTGAGAAAGCCATCCAACAAAAAGAATCATTAATTGCGTTTCATCAAATTTTGTCAAATAGGGGTAAATGTGCACCGTACGATCCTAGAAACTGGTTATTGATTGAGATCGTTACGGAGGTCCTTCAAATTTTTAAATCTTGCACAACTAGTTTATCCGGGGTTTACTATCCAACAAGCCCCATTGCTTTACCAAAAATTGCTGTCATGTGCACAAAGTTGAGTGAACTTCATTGTAGGGGTGCACCTTATTTTGATATGGGTGTAAAAATGAAAGAAAAATTTAGAAAATATTTTCAACAACTACCCACTGTTTTGACATGTGCTGCTGCGTTAAACCCTTGCATCAATGTTGGTGGTGTTGAAGCTTTAATAGAAAAAATTTGTGATGAGCTAGAGTTAAACGACGATCAAAACCCCTATTATAACCAAACTTTAAAGAATGCTTTCAACACCACCTTGTCAAACATGTATGATGTTTACCTTACAAAATACGGGTCGTCTTCCCAAATTCATGACTCGTTAAGAGCTGTTGCCCAATTCCAATCCCAAACCGACCTTGAAATGGGGATGTACTACATGATTTGGGAAGACGCCGGTAAACGTTAAAAGGTAAACACCCCAAGCAGTGAACTTGGAAGGTATGGTGGTACCAACTTTGTGAAACACATGACTCCGGATGAATTTAGAAGTCTTGATTTGCTGGCTTGGTGGAGAGGTAAGGAGGATGAGTTTCCGATCCTCGCCGCCATGGCCAAAGATTTACTAACGGTCCAAGCTTCCACGGTAGCTTCGGAGTCTGCTTTTTCTGCTTCTGGCAGGGTTATATCGATTAGGAGGACTCGACTCACTGCACCAGCTATAGAGATGTCGATTTGCTACAAGGATTACTTGGACTCTTTAGATAGGGCACAACATCAACGCTCACTCGAGGGGGAAATGGAGTATGAAGCGGGCTTGTATGAAGACGAGGTCAATGAAGGACACACTCAACCAATGACCGATGAAGAAGCCGCGTACGACGATTACCTAAGAAATAGCTCGGGATCGGGTAGCGAAGAAAATTAGTTAAAGAAACAGCAAACATGGAGGCAAATCATGAGTAAGAAACAGCAAGTTGTTCATGTAATCGTGTCTAAGCATTCTTTTTCCTAATATGTGCTCTTATTTACTTGTTGATTTGGATTTTTCTAATTTAGTTAAAGAAACAGCAAACATGGAGGCAAATCATGAACAAACTGCGATTGGGAACAACAGGAGCATCTGCTAGTTCACGATTTAATGTTTGTATTTTTGAGTTAAATCATGAACAACAGTTCTTGGCAGAGATTTCTTCAGTGTTAATGATTTAATGTTTGTATTTTTGAGTTACGAATATGCGATAACGATTTAATGTTTGTATTTTTAATGTAAAAACTATAAATGAAAGTTATGTGTTTTTAATCTTTGGTTTGTTGAAAACACATTCACCAACACACACTCATACTCATCTTCCAAGCAAAGAACCCTAACAACGAAAGCAAAGAATGGCTTCGGTCAGTCCGTTTTGCCTTGTAGTTACCGTTTTACCTTGTAGTTACCGGTTTGTTTATACTGTGAAAAAATAATGGTCTTCATTAAGTACAAAATATAAAAAACAAATATTCGTATTTGAAACCGCAAAATTTAAAAAAAAAAAAAAAAACCGGTTAATAAAAAAAACCGGTTAATAAAAAAAACCGGTTAATAAAAAAACCGGTTTATTAACCGGTTCTAACCGGTTTCTAAACCGGTCCTAACCGGTTAGACCGGTTAGGGTTTTGACAGCAAAAAACCGGTTATTAACCGGTCCGGTTATTAACCGAACCGGTTTTTTTCCGGGCCAAAAAAAACCGGTCCGGTTAATACCGAACCGGTTTTTTTAAAAAAACCGGTTTGTGCACCTCTAGTCGTCGGCGATGCATTATGTGTGCAAACGCGGCGTTGAATTAAGATAACACGTCGCCGATGACGTGGCTCAATAACATACCGCCGTCGATTAGATGGGCTGGATAACACGTCGCCGACGACTACTTCCGACCACATGTCTTTCTCTTATTGGCTTACTAACACGTCATTGGGAATATCTAATCACGTCGCGGACGACGAGATAGGTTAGGGACAAATCTGTAAACTCGAAAAAAAAGACATTTTTAGAGATTTACTAACGGTACAAGCTTCCACGGTAGCTTCGGAGTCTGCTTTTTCTGTTTCTGGCAGGATTATATCGATTAGGAGGACTCGACTCACTCCACCAGCTGTAGAGATGTCGATTTGCTACAAGGATTACTTGGACTCTTTAGATATGGCACAACATCAACGCTCACTCGAGGGGGAAATGGACTATGAGGCGGGCTTGTATGAAGACGAGGTCAATCAAGGACACACTCAACCAATGACCGATGAAGAAGCCGCGTACGACGATTACCTAAGGAATAGCTCGGGATCGGGTAGCGAAGAAAATTAGTTAAAGAAACAGCAAACATGGAGGCAAATAATGAGTAAGAAACAGCAAGTTGTTAATGTAATCGTGTCTAAGCATTATTTAATGTTTGTATTTTTGAGTTACGAATATGCGATAACGATTTAATGTTTGTATTTTTAATGTAAAAGCTACAAATGAAAGTTATGTGTTTTTAATCTTCCAAGCAAAGAACCCTAACAACGAAAGCAAAGAATGGCTTCGGTCTTCCAAACTAAACCCTAAACCCTAAACCCCAAAAAAAAAAAAAAAAAAAAAAAAAAAAAAAAACCGGTTAACCGGTTAATAAAAAAACCGGTTTATTAACCGGTTCTAACCGGTTTCTAAACCGGTGCTAACCGGTTAGACCGGTTAGGGTTTTCAGATGCAAAAACCGGTTATTAACCGGTCCGGTTATTAACCGAACCGGTTTTTTTCCGGGCCAAAAAAAACCGGTCCGGTTAATAACCGAACCGGTTTTTAAAAAAAACCGATTTGTGCACCTCTACATACGCTTTTGTTGAGTAGTGAAATTTTCAACTTACGAAAAAAGACACCAAAGCCAAAGTAAGTTTTGTTGCTGCATTAAAGGCGTAATTTTGGTCTCAGCAATAAATTATAAAAATGTTATGTTTAACATAAGCCAACAAGGTTTACATAAAAATAGTTAATAGATGTAGATATTATTAAGAGCAAGTCGTTTTGAAAAAAGTAACGCTTATTTATACAAATTAGAAAATACCTTTTAACACCATAATAAAGGATTAAAATTATAGTGTTAATGTTTGTTTACATGATCAGCCCTTTGTGTAAATGTTTATGATAAAACTAGCATTTTAAATAAATAGTTAGAAGGCTTATTTTTTTCATATATTATATAAGATGTTTATTATTATTATTATTATTATTATTATTATTATTATTATTTCTTAAAATTAAAAATAAAGAAACCAAAATAGCCACCGCAAATTGTCGAACGGTTTCATCCGCAGCCGTTGTTTGCAGCAACAAACATGATCGGCGGGCCCTTTAGTTGATAATTAATAAGTGTGAATTACCAAAACCAGACAATTATATTAATATTTTAATGAATAATGATTTTAAACAAATAAATAATAGCAGAAGAAATATAATATATACCTTTTAGTACAATTATGAAATCACATTTATATTTTAAAGGTTTTAATCAAATACAAATTAAATTAATATGCTGACAATTAAATAGTATAATTATATATATAAAACATAGTGTAATTATATTGTAATGTAATTACAACATCAAAAGTGTAATTACTTACATAATTACATTATTATATATAAGTACCTACTTAATTCATGCAGTTAGCACGTTAATTTAATTTGCACGTTAACTTTCTTCTGTATTTTAATTAGTATTGATTTAAAAAACTTGCAAATATGAATTTGATAAAAAGTTGGTTGTGGCTCAATGGTAGAGCACTCACTTTACAAGTGAGAGGTAGGGGGATCAAACCTCACTACCACCAACTTATATGGGAGATTTGAGAGATGACCCTGGCTTGCCAGGGTTCGAGTCCTGATCTCACCCGATTTTACCGACTCCTCGCTGTCGTGCCGTTTGGCGGGCGTGGGGATCGGGTTTTATTCAGTGAATCCCTCAACAGGTGGACCGCTAGGGGCTCCGTCCGTCTGGTCTAATGGCCGGCTCGGGCTACCTTTAGCCAATAGAGGCCTCGTACGAGGTACCCGGCGTTACTTAGTTTGTCGTTCAACAAAAAAATATCATTGATAAAGTTTTTGAGCAGAGATTTGTTGTCAAATCTATCGAATTATAAAAGCATGTTGGTGTTGTATTATTGGCTATATTTAGGACCCATTCAATAGTTTACAACCAATAATATAATATAATGCCCTGTTTTGAAGAATAATTATGTACCTTTTTTTTAATGCTATTCTACATATAGAAAAATATATGATGCAATAAATAACACAATATAATGGACTTATAATTTATCTTTCAGCAAGTATTTTCAAGTGTAAATTTTACCATGCTTTGTTACCTTATATCTAGTGGAGCTGGAACTTCATCTAAAGTTATGGTTTCTATTATATAATACCTTTGGTTTAAGCATTAAAGTATAAAAAAAATAGAAAATAATGAAAACATATGGTTAAACACTCGGGTTAACTGAGCAAAATTTATGAGCTAGATAGTAAAGAAAGTGAGATACACCCATGTCTTCTGTTTAACATGTTAAACGACGGTTGGTTTAAGAAAAACTATATTGTAAATTTTTATATTTGTTGCAAGGGAAGCTACAGGGACCTAAAGTGACAAGTGATGATTCTATAGTTTGGTTACTTTTTGTAATATGTGTAATTGAAAGGACTAGTTGTGTCAAATTATGAAGTTAGCTGATTAATTACTCGTTGATAACAGTTGTATAATAACGAACTCGACCGATGTAATGGAATGAATAGCTAAGAGTTTGACGATTTTCTCTATGTATCGTCTTTTCGATTTCTATCAGTTATCAATATTTATGCATTTATATGAGTACTATAATCATAAGTTGTCATCGGCATAAAACCCCTACAACAGTGACATGTCGTTGCAATAGGGTGCTACATATCCCAACGACATGTTGTTGCAAAAGGTTAGACGGGATAGGCAAAATATTAAGCGTCATATAGAAAACCAACATAATTAGTGGACGCCAACTGGTAACTTTTTTACGACAATATGTCATTGCTAAACAGAAAATAATATTTTTTATTTTATAAATCAATAACGTGCTATAGTGACGCTCACTTTCACCGCGCCTACTATGATCAAGCAACAAAGGAAACAGACCATGTGAAAAAATTGCAATATTTGGTTCTCAAACTATAATGATTACCAAGTTTAAGTTCACGTTTAGATTAGTTTTGATGTGGAAAATATTTCAATTTTGTAACATGCGTTTGTATCTAAATGAAAATAGCCGCTCATCTTTCTTTCTTTTACATCATCTTTTCTTTTTTTACAATTTTCCAAGTTTTAACCTTTTATCTTACTGTAAATAATAAAGTAGCACCCATGTTGGGTTTTTAGTTGACCATTGATGTCACACCCCGACCAAAGGCGGCGAAACATGCCGGGGTGCAACGATTGCTCATAAGCGCATGACACTATTTAAAGCGACAATATTTAACAAACTCATTTCATTTCACAACATCGAAAATGTCACATAACCAAATATTCATAAGTCAAATACATCAAAATATAACAAAATATAGCAAATCAAATATTGATTCATTTTTGCTAATATCCTAACGGTATTTGTGACGTTTTCTTCACCGAACTCCAAAATCAACCTAGATGCAAACATGTAACATTTCATAAAATAAAGTTTATCAACACAAAGGTTGGTGAGCAATTCATAAGTTTGAAAAATAGATATAAAGTATGAAAAGCCACAAAACTAGTATACAAAACCATAAATAATAGCTATAAACTTGGATAAATTGACAATCGCTAATAGAATTACGTTAGCGCCACCTAGCTACAAGGGATTGCCAAGTAGTCTAGGATTTAATAGAATATCGTTAATTGCATTACGTTAACGACACCTTGCTACAAGGGGATGCAAAGTAGTCTAGGATTTATAGATTCCACCAACCGAAAGCGATAAACACATAGACATATAAGCATAGAACACCAAATCGAGAAATTATTCAAGTAAAGTATACAACAACGTTTGTGGTTTAAGACTCAAGTATAAAGCATTTGATTTGAATAAGTATGAAATGTCACCCCAAAACAAAAGATAGAAAACGGGGTATGAAGTTACTCACGTTCAAGTATAAAACTTGATCGGTAAAAGATGAATAACCGGATGGATGAAGTTTAACGAGCAAGGCCTGAGAATAAAATCTAGGATTTAGAATGACTGTCTTGAAGATCTTTAAATAAAATAATTGTTGCAAAGAGTAAACAATTAAAGTTCAAGGTTTAAAATGTAACTATTTAAGAATTTAAAATAACAATCCTTTAAAAATGTAAGTTTGCTCGAAACCGGGTTAAAGTATCTAACCTTAATATTTACTTAACCAATGTTGAGTAATAAGGTGGGAAAAATGCTAAAATGCAAGTTCCTTTGGGACAAAGATACTAAACGGGTTTTTAACGAGTGTTCGGGTTGTCGATTCGGGTCTTGACAAATGATCAAACCCAAAGTCAACTTTCCAACATATTAATTGTTATGAGATAACTCATTAAAATATACTAACACTTAACCAAGTTTGTAGATCTATTGTTTAGAACTAACAACGCACGTTAAGCGAGTGTTCGGTTTTGTCGGTCCAAACTATGTGATGAGATCAAGTTGGATCCAACAATTCCAAGTACTTAAGAAAATAATTAAAATCAGTTTGTAAACTATTTTTAAAGAAATATACAAGTCTTGATAGCTAAAAACACACTTGTGTGTCTTAAGCGAGCAAAAGTCGGTATAGTTCGGTTTGGTTCGGTCTCCATCTCACAAATAGTTCATAGATGGTTTCTACATGCCCAAATATCATAGAACTTGTATATTGGTTTATAAATAAAGAAAACTTAAATTTTACAACTAAAAAGTTAACTACAAGTCTTTTAAGCAAAAGTTTCGGTTTAGTTCGGTTTCCATCTCCCAACGAGTTCATAGATGGATTCCATATGCTTAATATCAAATAACTTGTAAAAATGATTTTTAAAACTCAAATCTAGCAATAAACATGTTTAAACAACTATTTTAACAAAACTAGTAAACAAAAGTTCGGTTTCCGGTTTGGACTAGTTTCGGTTAAACCGAGGTTAGTCTTATACAAACCCACACCATGGAACTTGTAAATAAGATGAACAAACTAAAATAGTTAGAAGTTAGTCATAAGTGATATATATAATAAGTTATGTGTGTGTATATATATATCAAGAATACGAAGTCCTCCATGAAGCCTTGCCTTATGACATTCGAAACTTAACCAACCGAAGTCGGTGAAGTAACAAATAAAGGAAACAAGGGGTGTGTATTATATATATGTTGTAACACCATATTCAAGTGCTAGTAATATTAGATGAACAAGTTAAAATGAAAGACTATAGTTAGTTGACTTTAAGAAATCAAAATAACAAAATGTTGAAGATGAATATTTGGATTTGAGAGAGATTTTGGAGAAGATGAACAACCAAAATGGTGTATGGAGCCTTGCTTTTATAATGGTAAGAGTATGGTTCATACAAATAGGGTAAAGATGCATGTGATGGTTGAAATGGTCAAACAAGTTTTTGGTAAATGGCATAATAGTCCATAAAGTTTGGTTTAAGTCATTTTAAGGAGTTTTAAGGACCAAAAAGAATGTTTTCAAGACCCAACAAGTGTAAAACAATATTGTAACATAAAATCCTCATTTTGATTATATCATAAGCTTTGGTTTACAAAATGGGTCGGTTTACATGATAAACGAATACAAAAACGAATACAAACGAGACCCGAAATTGACGAATGTCACAATTGATCTACTATTTATCTTGCTTGGTGTTTTAAATATGTTCATAGTGATTTAATGCATTTTTTGTTTTTGCATGTTATGATTTTGTAGTTATATACATAATGTTATTAGATGTACAAAGACATGTTAATATCCATAATATACGGACCGTGTCTAATTGTCTAGTAGGTTTAGGGTTTGAATTGATTGGGATTGGAATGTTAAAGAATTGTAAATATTGATTGCCATGAATCTCTCAAGATTGTGACATATATGAGTACTTACAAAATATGACTGATAAATAATCCACTATTTCTTGTTATTTCTTACAGAAATATATTCTAGTTGGATTAGTTTTATATGTTATTTATGTTGAAATTCCTCTGATTGAATTTAAATTAATAATTGTCAATTATTGATGTGATTAAATAAATCCAAACAAAAATAGGTTAGATCCGATCATTTGTGATAAGTTATTCATATACAATTTTAGATAAAAAAAAAAAATTCCTGACCAAAGACCCTATTGTTATGTTAATCACAAATTAATAACAAAACAAACAAGCCTAAAATTAAGGAAATATGCATTTTTCTTAATAGATCGATTACACATCAGTTTAATTTGTGTTTAATTAATACGGACTTAAAACAAAAACCATATGGTATATTGTTTGTCACATTTCCTTTTAGAGATTCTATTCTTGATGTTATTGCCTAGCTAGTCAACTAATGTGTTTCGTATTCATGTTACATACTTTAAAATACCATCAGGTTTCATAGCTGTCCACCCTAATTGATCCTTTACATAAAACTTAGATGAACGTTACATTATTTTTCACCGATCTTCCCTTGGTGAGGACGTGATTTCCAGTGCCCACATTGTTATTACTACGCATCATCTTTATTTTTATTCATATTTGATCCGCCATACACACACTCTCTTGTATGCGAGGGGTGTGTGAATGTATATATATAATAAAAACTCATTAAGTTAATAAAATTACTATGTGAAAACCCAAAAGAAATTCAAATTCTTTTTTTTTCTTATATGCATGACGTTTAAAAATAAACTATGTTTGAAAAAATCGATCACACATGTGATATTATATATGTTACATATACAGAAGTTTCCTTTACATAGAACTTTATATTTTTATTTTTCATAAAGCTTAGTACTATATATAATACTAGTTTTTGTCCCCCGTATTACGAGGGTGTTTTATATTATTTGTTCTAATATTTATTTATTTTAAAAATTTTTATTTTTTATTAATTGAAAGTTAATAATATACTTACGGTTTGATAATAAATTTTTTCACAAATAAATGAGATGTTATAACTCGGTTTAAAAGCTATATGGTTTTGATGAGACCTAAGACCCGTTTATTTTTTTTACTATAAAATTGGTTTTTTTTAATTATAAATAATATTTATGATAGCTAATAATATACTCATGGTTTGATCAGACGTTGTTTTATATTGTTTGTTCTAATATTTATTTTTTTTAATTTATATTTTTTTATTGTATGAATATTAATAATATATTTATGGTTTTGATGATAAATTGTTTCACAAATAAATGAGATGTTATAACTCGGTTTAAAAGCTATATGGTTTTGATGAGACCCAAGACCCGTTTATTTTTTTTACTATAAAATTGGTTTTTTAATTTAAATAATATATATATATATATATATCTTTTTAAAATAAATAAGATATTAATTTTTAGTATATCCTATTTTATAGGATTTTTACATCTATAATTTGGTGAGAATAATTTTTTATTTAATGAGATGTTATAACCCGTTTAAGGAATATCTGGGTTTGGTAAGACCCATACCCATGAATTCGGGTCAAATGCATGAAAAGTCTTCATTTAAAAATCAAGCAAATTTGGTGACTCCAAAAAAAGGGGGAGCGGCCACATCGCGACACATAAGATTTTTATGTTTTCGTCTTTATATATTACAGATAGATACATATAAGAAAATAAACGAATTTGAATTTTTTTTTTTTTTGGTTTTTCACATAGATTAATTACACTTAAGATACTAGAAAAAAAAACTGATTATTCTTTTGGGTTCCACATAGTAATTGACTAATTTCTCATATATCTGATCAAGTTGGTTTCCAACTTTTCATTCTCTATATATATTAATTAATAAATTAATAATAATTAACTATGTTTTCTAGTTTTCTCTATTTTGTGTCTAGCTAGCTCCTTACAAAGTCACGTGTATTTGTACTGTAGATTCTTTTGTTTTAGGGTTCATCTTTATAAGAACAAAGAATAGGTTAACATATACACTCTCAAAAACTTGTTCTCTACCATCAATATATAGATATATATACAAACATCAAAAAGCCATATTTGTTTTGATCTTCCCATCACTATACTCTTCTTCTTATATGACACTTTAGTAGTTCACAAAAAATGGCATTAGAGACAATAATATATCCACAAAACCAAATTGGTAACTTTGGATATAATTATCACCATTTGTTACAAGAAGATGATGATTATATTTTTAATGGTCTTTTGGAGGCTAATTCCAATAATATTAATAATCATCATCAAGAATCAGGAGATGTCCATGCATGTTGTGACATTAAGATTGAATCATCTGTTGCGGCGGTACAAACCGCGGTTGGTCGAAGAAAGCGGAGGCGGACAAAGAGTGGGAAGAACAAAGAGGAGTTGGAGAATCAAAGGATGACTCATGTTAAGGTGGAACGAAACCGTAGGAAACAGATGAATGAATACCTTGGTGTTATCAGATCACTCATGCCATCTTCTTATGTTCAAAGGGTAAGTGTTACATTATTTAATAATATTATTTAGAGTTGATGACCAAAATGTCCTTTACTGGTAGGTTGGTAGGTCAGAGTAAACAAAATGTCTATTTGATCAGTTTTTTGTCATAATGTTTATCCTCAATCTCATCGACTGGCACACTTTTTAATTAATCATAGTTGACAAGATTTTCAGCAAATTAAAATGATTCGTCTCGTGTTATAAAATCATTAGATCGCTCTTTTATTTTAAGTATCGTTGGAGCTTATGGGATTATTTAGTCGTCGGATCGACAAGATATATATATTTTGAAGTCTGACGAGATATTTTTGGCTTCCGATGTGGGTTAGTTAAAAATCTCGAGTATGATTAAAAGTGATCGGGTCGACGCGTTTTAGGATAAACCGTCTAGAAATTGATTAATTAAATGGATGTTTTGTCGATATTGGCCGGATAAATTTACATTTTGATGATTTTCCTGGTTATTTATCGAAATAGCTGATTTTCTTTTACACTAGCTCGTAGTTCTTTTATATATACGGAAAGAAACTAGCTAGGTGTACAATCAAATGAACTTTTGAAATTAATCATCACAAATCAGAAAGTGACATAAATTAAAAAAAAGATGCTAAAATAGTTAAATGTACACAAATAAAATCATAAAAGGTTATATGTCCAAAAAGATACATGCTTTGTTTTAAAACTTGTAGCTTTATTAACTTATACCTTTTTAGGGTGATCAAGCATCAATAGTTGGAGGAGCCATAAATTTTGTTAAAGAATTGGAGCAACAACTACAAACCCTAGAGGCACAAAAAAGAGCCAACATCAAAAGTTATAGTCCTCTACCACCACAACCCTTTAGTGATTTCTTTACATTCCCACAATACTCAATATTCCATCGTGCTAGAGGCGGTGTCGGTGGTGATCAAGCCACCACGTCCAAGAATCGGGCACCGGCTATGGCTGAGATCGAAGTGACATTGGTGGAGAGCCAAGCAAACCTTAAGATATTATCAAAGAAACGGCATAGGCAGCTGTTGAAACTGGTGGCTGGTCTAAAGTGTTGTTGGCTCACTATTCTTCATCTTAATGTCACCACACTTGAGGAAATGGTTCTCTATACTATTAGTGTCAAGGTTAGTGTTTATATCCTTATATCTTAATATTTAGTTTTTTCTGCATTAGACCAAATATATGAATAGTAAATGGTGACAATATTAATCTTCCCACACAAATTTAAAATTTAGATTCATCTAATTTCATTGGTTAGCAAAGTATTTACGAGATTTCTTAGGGTTTCGATAACAGGTTCTCATAATTATCGAGAAAATCATAAAATCATTTAGATAATTATTTATTTTACCGGAATACATCAAGATTCCCATAACCATAATTAATTTCTCAAACTGGTTTTGTATGATAGTGAAAAAAGAATAAGGGGACAAAACATGTTTTGGATTTTCATGACTATCGTTTTCAATTCTCATTCAAAGTAATAGTTTTTCTTTTGTAATTTAGTGTCATGCTTTACTCAATAAAATTAAGCCGTTCAGACATAATATATAAATGTTTCAAGATTAACATCGATATTTCTGCTAGTGATTTAACAATAAAACTATTTAAAATTCAATTTATCTTATGACAACAAAAGGTCAGTACTGCGTCAGTGATACAAATTGCCGTTCAAAAAGAAAACAACGACATTGAGATAATTATAAACAAAACAATTTTTATTTTTTAAATTAATTAGGATGTATAGATTTCTGTTTGTTGCTTCACAGGAAATATATCAAGATTCAGAGACTTATTTTCATCCAAAAATTAAATAAACTAAAAAGGAAATAAACCTAGGTTTTTTTATAAATAACTAATTAAAAATTATAGTCTATAGATGGTCTATATATTTCTTTATTAATTTACTGTAATTTGGTGTTATTGTGTTGACAGCTTGAGGATGGATGCAAATTGAATACAGTGGATGACATTGCAGATGCTATAAACTGCTTATTATGCAAAATTGAAGAAGACTCCCTTTGTGCTAATTAATATTAATTTTTTTTAATAGTATTATGCCATTTTGATCAACTGCCATATCTTAAATTTATTACTTGCAGTAAAACATAATTTCCATCTGTTTTTGTTTTGTTTTAGTTTTGGTGTAGAGAGAGGTAGTGCTAGCTAGTTGAATTCGACTTGTAGACCCTTTTGACAAATAAAACTTATGGAATTCGTTTAAAAATTTAATTGGTTATAATGAACACACGTGCGCGTATTTGTGTGTGTGGGTGGGTGGAGGGGGAGGGGGTTGTCTATGTACAAGAATTTTCTTTCGGACAAATAAAACATTCAACTTTTAAATTTTAAAAGATAATATATGAATAAATCATTTATTTATAAAACCTACACATGTATAAAGAATAAACTAGTTTAAAAAAAAAGAATCATTTGTAGGTATATATACTTACTACAAGCGTGCAGTGTTAAAAAAAAGAATAAACTAGTTTAAAAGTTTTTGAATACACATATAGCAGTTTTCTAAAAAATATGAACTACTATCGAAAAAGTTGGATGATTTATATTTGTTCTTTTTGTTCTATAGTAAATAATTTAGTCAACTGTAATAAATCTCTTACACTCGCATCACATCTTCCGGTTAGATTTCGGCTTTTACTTATACCTATCCAGTTGAAGGATGTGACACGGCTTTTTCAATATTCTTGTCAACTGTGGTCTTTAAACATTTGAACACCAAATCATTTCTCGCTCTTCTTAAGAACCAGTATTTAGTATAAATGATCGAAGCTAGTCAATTCCCTACTAAATCAAAACCGCACCATGTCGAAGCTAGTCAATTCCCTACTAAATCAAAACCGCACCATGTCGCCATGTATATATAGTTAATATTAATTATTAAGCATGTATAAAATAATTTGCAACAACGTAATTACTAGTTTAATTACTAAATACTGTAAATGCAGGAGAAATTGCATGCCCATAAGAAAATCGTTTTATCAAAGTATATAATATTTTCGGTCTTAATATGTTTGACCAGTATATTTAATTAATTTATTAATATATAAATTTTATCAGTTCTTTGTCACTATATATCTAACCCTTTTCACAGCTGTTGACACATGAAACAGTGTGAATAACAGTGTCTGCACATTAGTTCGTGCATTAGATGACAATATTTGCTGGCTGTTTTTTTTAGTTGTTTTTTATATTGCTAATAACCTTTTTTTATTAGTGTTAACCGTAACAAAATTACTTATGCAAATTCAAAGCGCTTACAATATAGTTATAAAAGAGAAAGTTGAATGTGTTAAGTGAACGAGTTTAATTAACTAACTAGTATGTAATTAATAGTTTGAATGTTTAGAGTTATCAATTAGTTATCTTATTAGGTTGAAAGTATAGTCGTATAGAAAGTAGGACGATAGGAGTTTGAGTTATAGTATGTTTATGATGTAATTAGTTAGTATAAATAGATGGTTAGGGTATGTAATTAGTGTCATGAAATATTATAAACGAATAGAGTCGCTTTTGGTTGAGATCAAATTATGTGTTCGGGTTCTTGGGCCTGATTTCCAACAACAAGGTGCTTACTCCTTCAAAGCTCGAGTGTTTGAGTCTCGTGATAAACATTGGCATAGAATTATCATGAGTAGATTATATTGTCGTTAAAAAACCATGAATTTTTATATGTATATAAATTGCAACTTTATGATGGCTAACTGTGGTATTTATAGGATGTGTATTAATTTAAGTATAGTTTGATTATTTAAGTTGGATGATAAAGTATATATATGGTTGTTTAGTAGTCTTTTAATGATTTTATTAAGAGATTATTTCTAAATCAGTCAGTATTAAGTGCTTTTGGTTCACTAGAATGACGTTTTTGAATCAATCAACAAACATCTTACTTATAAGGCTTCAAAATAATACTGAATAAAAGTTTACTCTTTTGCACTCTCTTTTGCACGTTTTCATAATCATCAATCTGCCACTCACGCACCACCTCCAACACCACCAATCAACACCATATGGGCGTATTCGATCAACACTAATTCAGTATTTACTGACTTGGAGTCTATTACTGAAGAAACACCAGTCGAACCCGGTCAGATTACAAGTAACCTGAGGGTTAGATAGACGTTTCCCACGAGGGGTTAATTCCGGCAAGATGGTTCTTCCGATAACCTGTAAAACAGACACCGTGAGCTCGTCACTAAGAAAGGGGGGGGGGGTTCCTCCTTGTGACCACCCTCCGGCGTGAGAATCAGTCTATATTACTCTTTGATTATAAAAGTATATTATTAATACTAGAGCAGTTATCAGGTAAATTATACAAGATATTAGATGATATAAGATGATGAAATGATAATACCATTTGATGTCTTTTATAGCCGAAGGTGGGTTTCCAAGGAGGTTTAGCCGGCCTACTACTCTGCCAACTGTGGCCTACACACGTGCTCTGCTGGTAATTGGTGGATAGGCAGCGGCTGATAGTGACCAGGCGTGCTGTTCACTTTTCCTTTTCCACCAACTACAGGCTAGGCACGTGGTATGGCAGGAGTTGGTGAGCAGGGGGCGGCTATTGGTCACAGTGCTGTGGCGTGTTGTCTGCCATGCTGCTGTCAGTGAGCTGTCGTATCCTTGGTCAGATCTTTTGTCCATACCTCGTCAGGTATCACACAAAAGATCCTCCATTATTATACGGACTGGCTCATTTAGGCGGGAGTTTTCCCCCTCCCGCCTTTATGCGGGAATGTTCCCGACTTTGCTCATTCCTTCTTCAGGTGACTGCTGAATTATTATGAGTGTTAAGCCTTATGCGTGTAGCCATGCTGCGCGGGTGGCCAGTCCCTAATGGCGGGTACCCACGCCTGCGGGAACAGGCGGGTTACTTGGAAACCATAGGGAGGCATTTCCTGCGGGACCAGCTTGCGTACCGCATGTGAGGTCGTCACAACTCTGAGCGTGGTGGGTCCTGCGGGTCTGGTAGGTCGCGGCGCAGACGTCCCTATGGTGAAGTCTGCGTGTTCAACTGCGCAGACGTCCGTTTAAGGAGTCTTGCGTGTTCAACTGCGCAGACGTCTCCTTTTAAGGGAGTCTTGCGGGTCCTAACCACCTCTGCTGGGACCTACCTCTTCAAGTCCCCCCAGTCCAATGTTCTTCTCATGAATGTTTAATAAAGTGAGGTGAACTTTTGGACTTAAGCAAGGGGTTTTTGAAAAGGGTTTAGTTTTATGGGTTTTCCGCGGGAAGTCTTACCCGCGGGTTTCCCAATGTCACGCAGAATTTCCCAATGTTCTGCTTGATCTCTGGGATGATGCGGATAGGTCTGTAACCTCCCCGCAAGTCAGGAGCGTTTAGAACCTTTTGTGTAGATTCTCCATGAGGTCTTGGTGGTTTTGAACATAGTGATCAATCATGTTATAACCACCAATTTCATCCTGAAGTTTCAAACAATCTAGTTCTTGACGTTCCCGCTATGCGGGGATGTTAATCCCGTTTCTGCAAGCATGGCCCAGAAGATCCTTCTTGGTTTCAATTCCCATGGAGTGCTAGGTATGCGAAGGGTTTTGCCTTGACGCTGTACCCGCACTTCGTCTTATTAGTTACTTTACTCCCAAGGTATCCCTGGCGTTAAATCCCTGCAGGGCTAGGTGCGTGAAGGGTTTTGCCTTAACACTGTACCCGCACCTGACTTATGGTTGCCGAGGTGTTCCTGGCGTTTAATCCCCTGCGGGCGCTAGGTATGTGAAGGGTTTTGCCTTAACACTGTACCCGCGCCCGACTTACAATTGGGTGCCGGGTATGACTTTTTACGGGTGTTAGGTATGTGAAGGGTTTTGCCTTTACACTGTACCTGTGCCCGTTTTGTAGTTGGGTGGAATGCCAAGATATTCTCGGCTTCACTTCTCTGTGGGTGCTAGGTATGTGAAGGGTTTTGTCTTTACACTGTACCTGCACCCGACTTCATAGTTGGGTTTTTCCGGTTTCCGTGCCCTGCGGGTGCTAGGTATGTGAAGGGTTTTGCCTTAACACTGTACCCGCATCCGACTTCATAGTTGGGTTTTTCCGGTTTCCGTGCCCTGCGGGTGCTAGGTATGTGAAGGGTTTTACCTTAACACTGTACCCGCATCCGACTTCATAGTTGGGTATTCTTGGCTTCTGTTCCCTGCGGGTGCTAGGTATGTGAAGGGTTTTGCCTTAACACTGTACCCGCAGCCGTCTTACGGTGAACTGGATAGCCAGGGTAAGGGGTTTTTCCCGCTTACTTTTCGAATCTTTTTTGAATCTTTGAAATTTGAGGAGTTGGTGAAAGGATAAGAACAGTCGTCGTGCGACAGTTTCTTCTGACTGTGTCAGGACGTGCAGGAAGTTATGGCGACGTGACATTATATGGTCATTCCAGACGCTTTTTACGGCGCGTGGGCGGGATTTTTCCGGCGCGTGGCCGCAAAATTAATGGCACTCGTCCTGTCAACAGCTGTTGCCAGCTTGCCCGGTGCCACATGTCACGGTTTCATTGCACCTTCAATTTCTCTCTCCTCCGCATTAAATTCATCGCATTAATTGCGATCACTATATAAAGGGGGAGAGGGTCTTTTGTAATTCACATCTTCACTTCTTCTCTTCATCTCTAAGGCGATTTCTGGTGAATACTCCCTTATTCAGTTGAGCATTCCTCCGAAATCGTTTCTTCTTCCTCTGCAATATGTCTTCCCATGATGCTGAAGCTGTAACCGACGATAGGAGTACTGCTGGCGAGTGCCAGTGTGCTCTACCTGTCGATTTGTACCAGTACGTCGTCAGGAAATTCATGCTTGAGTCTCTTGAGCCTGAGTTTCCTGAACCCCACCAGACTGTGTACGATGCCCCCAGCGGCAAGATCGGGGTATATGCTACATTCTTTGTTTATGGGAACCTTAGGTTCCCATTGACAAAGTTTGTGTACCGTGTCCTGGAGAGGCACGGTGTGCACCTGACCGAGGTGCATCCGATGGCGATTGCCAAGATCCGGCACTTCGAGTGGGTGTGCCGGATTCTGGGTATTGAGCCCTATGTGGACCGCCTGATGACCTTCTATACTTGGAGGTGCATCCAGGGGTGGTACACCCTGACAACCCGTATTAAGGGTTTGAAGATTTGCGCGACCGAGCGCAGTCTCCGATCGTGGAAGCGGGAGTTCTTCTACATTTCTGCCCGCGCCATCCCCATTGCCATGAAGTTTAAAAATGGCCAAGCAATTCCGAGCCTTCACGCCACCAACTACCAGGAGGAGAAATGGTTCTCGAAGATATCCCGGGTCCAATCTCCGGTTTTCCGGTTTCCGGAGTCCGGGATGGTGATGCTGGGGATGAGTCGGGTATGGAAGGAGGCGTCTCGGTTTCCCATCCTTCTCGAATACGGTTTGAACTCTATTCCTTATGGTATGTCTTGTCTTTTTTGCTGATATGAGTTTGTCTTCTAACTGTTTCTTTTCTTTCAGAGGGGAACGATTTGGAGTCGCTCCTGTACCCGCGGGAAGCTGACGGTCCCGTGCGGGTGGGTACTCGTGCTCTAGACGAGAACGAGTTGCCCATCCTGGAACAAACGGCGGATCGGTTTGTGGAGGTCTATCCGCTGGGCCACGAGATCCTGAGCCACCGGCGGCCAGGTAAGGCGATACTCTATCCTCAACCCCTCAATGCTGTACCCGCTGTTGGAATTCCTGACATCCTGTCCTCTTCTGAGGAATCCGCAGATGGTCCTCCGCTGGTGCGGAAGAAGAAGGCTGCCGGCGGGAAAGGGAAGGAGAAGGTGGCCTCCACAGCTGATCCGGTGCTTCTATCTGACACCGAGTCAGATAGTGAAGAGGTGGCGGGGAACCCCGGTGGTGAGAAGACCACTGCTCCGGAGGCTACGACTGTTACCTCCGGAGAACTAACGACGACGACGGTGACCGGCATCAAGAGACCGGCTCCATCGGGCTCGTCCCCGCCCGTCCGTACGTTCAGGCTCAAGAAAACCCGTAAGTACAAACATCCTTATTTTTGTAGATTTATCACTTTATAAATTTATTGAAACACTTATCTTCTTGTGCAGGCGTGGATGTTGACGCATTCCAGGGTGGAGCGCAGAGGAGTACCCCTCCGCCGATGACGGTAGGCTCGGTCAGCCTACCTGAGGCGACGACCCAGGCGCCTGCGCCTGCTTCCGCTGGATCAGTTGCTCACTCCCTTGAGCCGACAGTTCCAGCCGAGATGACGTCACCGCCGGTGGTAAGTGCGATTTTTACAGCATCTTTCACCGAGCCGGCGGTTACGATTGCTGCGGATTCTGCCGCGGCGACCACGGCGGCCGCTACTATGCCTCCGCCACCGGCAACGACGGCCGGCCCATCAGGTACGCGCGGGGCTTCTCGCCAATCTTTGTCATCTTCCCATCTGCCCGACCTTTTGGATGGATTTCCCTTAGGTTCAGGTGATGGGTTCGGTGGCTATCGGCCTGTGATCGACCCTACAGGTGCGTAGGGTTCTTTTGGCCTTTATATTTTTCTTCATCTTTTCCTAACTGCTTAGTTTCTTTTGCAGTGTCGGATTCCAATGAAGTGTATGTTCCGCGATGGAACATCCGCCGAGGAACAACCCTTCGTACCCCTGTGGAGTGCGTGGAATGGGCTCGCCACGCTGCTCCCCATGGTGCGTTGGGGGAAGCCATTGCTAGCTACCAGGAGGGTAGGCTAACCAATGAGCTTCGGGTTCTCCAGGCCCGGATGCAGCCGCGCGTCGAGCTGCTTTGTCGTGAAAACGACAAGTTAAAAGCAGCTCGCGCCAAGGAAGTATCTCAAGCGCGGGCTCTTCGGGAGGAGAACCAACAGTTGGCCGCAGCTGCTGCGGAGAAGGAGAAGGCCTTCAAGGCCCTCGAGGTTGAAGTTCAAGCGCGACTCGAGGCCCGCTCCAAGGCTGCCCAAGCTGTTAACGAACAGCTTCAGCTGGCTAAGGAGACTGCGAGGAACGCAACCGAGAGGGCCACCAAGGCTGAAGCCGTTGCTGAGCCTTTACGCGTGGAGAACGAGGAGCTCAAGGCCAAATTAGAGGCTCTCCAACGTGCTCATGATGCCTTGGCGATGGAAGATGCCAAGAAGCTCCAAGAGATCCTGGACCAGAGGGGCGTGCTTGACCACACCGAGCGGAAGCTTAAGGGCGTTGAAGAGGCTGCTGCAAAGGAAGTGCTACTTGCCAACCTTAACAAAAGCGAAGCCGAACGCGCCCGCACCCAAGCTCAAGCCGCCCTACAAGAAGCTCTGGTTGCCAAGGAATGGCTTCTTCGAGAAGCGTTGTCTCAGGTATGTTTAGCTTTACGTCTTCACGCTTTCCTTTGTACATAGAAAAGGTGTTTGACACTTGTATTTTCTTTGTAGGTTGTGCATCGGGTCTTCTCAGAGACTACTTACGATGATGCAATGAGCGCAGCCCTCAACGCTTCTCATGAGGATGGGGAAAAGGCCGGCTTCCTGCTTGGTCTAGGGTTCGTTGAGAAAGGCGTCCCGCCTTCCAACTTCCCTTTGTTCGATGTGGACACCGAAGCTGCATATGACCAAGCGGTGAACCAATATGCCGCCTTCCCGCATCCGGTGGTGGAGAAGGTGAAGGAAGTCGCTGCTGCTGATGATGGACTTGCTATCCTCAAGGCTTTCCTTGAACCGCCACGCTCTACTGATGGGGCGGGTCCAAGTGGAAGTGGTCCTGAAGCTTGATTCTAAAGATCCCTTCCCGCTGCTAGGATAGACTATAGATTTTGTTTTGTAGGCGGGTAGTTACCCGGCCATTCTTGTAATATATCTTTCGTGAAATACAAATCTTTTTGCGGATAAGACTGTTATTTCCTTTGGGTTCATTGCTTTATAAACCTTATATGACTTGCATACTTAGTTTATATTAGCGATTTCCCAAGTGTTTAGAATAAGTTAACCTTGAATGTGGTTGACAGTAGGTTGAAGTTTTGCTTCCCCCCGTGTGAGTGTGCGGATAGGACCGACACTTGCACTTGGTAAGATGGCTAAACTTTACCTATGTCTGACCTGCGCGTAGGTTTTTCCTTATCCTTTCCGAATGACTTTTAACCGTTCGACGCGTGGTTGTTAATGAGTTAGTGTTCAGCTTCCGCTACCAGGATTCGTGCGGGTATACCGGCACTTTCACATAGTGGGATGGCTGAACTCTTCCCCTTTAACTGTCCTGCGTGAAGGTCTTGTCATTTTCTGGGTTTATGCGGGTTTTGCCGCCTTCCCCACGCAACGATTCTTCACTTGATGCGGTGAATACCGGCATTAGTGTTCGAATCGACCGTTCAACGCGTGGTTGTTAATAGGTTAGTGTTCAGCTTCCTCTACCAGGATTCATGCGGATATACCGGCACTTTCACATAGTGGGATGGCTGAACCTTTCCCCTTTAACTAACCTGCGTGAAGGTCCTGTCGTTTTTTGGGTTTATGCGGGTTTTGCCGCCTTCCCCACGCAACGACTCTTTACTTGATGCGATGACTACCGGCATTAGTGTTCAAATCGACCGTTCAACGCGTGGTTGTTAATAGGTTAGTGTTCAGCTTCCTCTACCAGGATTCATGCGGATATACCGGCACTTTCACATAGTGGGATGGCTGAACCTTTCCCCTTTAACTGACCTGCGTGAAGGTTTGATGCTTTTGGGTTTGTGCGGGTTTTGCCGCCTTCCCTGCGCAACGATTCTTCACTTGATGCGGCGAATACCGGCATCTCCATGTGCAAAGTTCGTAAAATATAAATGTAAAATCATCAACTTCAATTTGAAGGAGAATCGTTTCCATTAGAAGTGGCTCTAGGCCTTTTCTTTACAAATTTGGAATTGATCTACATAAACTGTGTAATTGAGCTCCCACTAGACGTGGCTTGGATGGGAGCACCATCGAGCCGACATGTATCTTGTTCGGGATCTCGTTGTTTACGCAGTATGTAGTCTCCGTTGAAGCTGCGATTTTATTCATGCGTTTCCCCAGCTGGGGTTCACGCATCAGCCTGCTCGACGCTCACTTCGCCACAAGGTGCGCGAGTGTCCCATCCTTGACAAATGCTTCGACCAAGTCCTTTACATCTAGGCATTCTTCAGTGTTGTGACCTTTGGTTTTGTGAAAATCACAATACTTTCTCCGGTCAGCATTGTGGCGATGTCGGATAAACGGAGCCTTTGGCCACGGGAGCTCCTCCGTGGCGAATATCTCGGACACACTCTTTGTGAGTGGCGTCCACCTGGAGTTCTTCTCCGGTTTCACGTTATCTCTTCCGCCTAACCGATGTTGGAAGCCGGACGGGGTGTCAAAGTTTACCCTTGACTGTCAAATGCCCAGCTTCCGTTTTTTGTTCAATCGGGCGGTAAGGACATTGTTTTCCCTCGTCTTCTGGGTGTAGAGGTTCGTGCTCTGCGGAAGATCTCTGCCCAGTTGCCTCTCAGTTTCCGCAAAGCGTTTAGCTGCGGTCATGATGGCATCCCATGTGGATGGCATGCCATCTTTGCCCGTTAGGGTGCGGATGAGTTCCGGGTCGTTTGCGCCCTGGATGAAAGCGGCGCGAACGAGATCTTCGCTAACGTTGCCCAGGCTTAAGTTCTTCGAGTTGAAGCGAGTGATGAACTCAGGCAAAGATTCTTCCTCCTCTCGGACGCACTTGAGGATTGTCCACTGCTCCTCAGTGTACTTTCTTTGCTGACTAAAGTGTTGGCTGAACTTCTGTTGGAAGTCTGCCCAGTCGTAGATGTGGTGGACCGGCAGACGGTCAAACCACGCTCTAGCTGCCCCGACCAGCGTCATTTGGAACATATAACACCACGTGGGTTCCGTCCAGTTACTGACGGTCGCCCCCGCGATGAATCTGTTCAAGTGATCGTCAGGGTCAGAAATACCATCGTACGTGCCTATGTTGGACATTTGTTTGGCACTTCTTGGGGCGATTGCTTCCGCAATGTCCCTTGCGAATTTGGACGTTCCCCGCCCTTGCCGCAGTTGGCGTGAATGTTTTGGAGAAGTCCCGTGGGCTGTTGCCCACGTTTATTGGACTGAATGCTTCTCCAAAACGCCTTCTCGGTTGGGAATCCGTTTCTTTACGCTTCCCTTTCGCCCTATGGCGAGGGTTCGCGTCTTCCTCGGATTCTTCCGAATCATCGTCGTATTCGAATTCTTCCACTTGTTGGAGTGAACGTAAACGTTCATCCAACTCAGCTTGGAACTCTCTTTGACGTGCTTCGGCCCACGCTTTAACCTCATCGAGTGTTTGGCAGGGGAGCCTCGTCTGTTGATTTTCTAACTGGGTATTGGTGAATCCCAGTGTCTGATTATTTACTTCACTTGCCCCAGCTTGGGTAGCTGGGGTAGTGTTCGTAAAGTTTGTGTACTCGGTATTCCCCCTTATAGCTGGGGTCGTAACTACCGGAGTCTCTTGGTTACTCGGTTTTTGGACCGGAGTATCCTTAACCATCTTTCCAGAAATTTTGAAAAAACTGGAGAAAAATAAAGTTCTAGCTTTATGCACGGATGGCGCCAAAGAAGAAACACCAGTCGAACCCGGTCAGATTACAAGTAACCTGAGGGTTAGATAGACGTTTCCCACGAGGGGTTAATTCCGGCAAGATGGTTCTTCCAATAACCTGCAAAACAGACACCGTGAGCTCGTCACTAAGAAAGGGGGGGGGGTTCCTCCTTGTGACCACCCTCCGGCGTGAGAATCAGTCTATATTACTCTTTGATTATAAAAGTATATTATTAATACTAGAGCAGTTATCAGGTAAATTATACAAGATATTAGATGATATAAGATGATGAAATGATAATACCATTTGATGTCTTTTATAGCCGAAGGTGGGTCTCCAAGGAGGTTTAGCCGGCCTACTACTCTGCCAACTGTGGCCTACACACGTGCTCTGCTGGTAATTGGTGGATAGGCAGCGGCTGATAGTGACCAGGCGTGCTGTTCACTTTTCCTTTTCCACCAACTACAGGCTAGGCACGTGGTATGGCAGGAGTTGGTGAGCAGGCGGCGGCTGTTGGTCACAGTGCTGTGGCGTGTTGTCTGCCATGCTGCTGTCAGTAAGCTGTCGTATCCTTGGTCAGATCTTTTGTCCATACCTCGTCAGGTATCACACAAAAGATCCTCCATTATTATACGGACTGGCTCATTTAGGCGGGAGTTTTCCCCCTCCCGCCTTTATGCGGGAATGTTCCCGACTTTGCTCATTCCTTCTTCAGGTGACTGCTGAATTATTATGAGTGTTAAGCCTTATGCGTGTAGCCATGCTGCGCGGGTGGCCAGTCCCTAATGGCGGGTACCCACGCCTGCGGGAACAGGCGGGTTACTTGGAAACCATAGGGAGGCATTTCCTGCGGGACCAGCTTGCGTACCGCATGTGAGGTCGTCACAACTCTGAGCGTGGTGGGTCCTGCGGGTCTGGTAGGTCGCGGCGCAGACGTCCCTATGGTGAAGTCTGCGTGTTCAACTGCGCAGACGTCCGTTTAAGGAGTCTTGCGTGTTCAACTGCGTAGACGTCTCCTTTTAAGGGAGTCTTGCGGGTCCTAACCACCTCTGCTGGGACCTACCTCTTCAATTACCCACTTAGTTTTAAGGTTAGATGGAAATTTATAAAACCATGTGACGATACGCGTGGTTAATTTAGTCTGTATTAATAAATAGATGAAGTATTTAGAATTAAACTAACAAAAGTGTAATAATTGAA
>NW_027498100.1:0-86860 GCF_021521415.1 Bidens hawaiensis
TGGCAGAGCACCACTTGGCCTAATTAGATGCCAGCGGCACCAAAATTGTGTTTTACTATATATAGATATAATATTAATATATAACATAAATTAGTACCTCATCCCAAGCCTTTCCATGAGCAAGACGAGGGTACAAAGGTACCTTAGGATTCGCAAATGATATCGCATTTGATACAGCCACCAACTTTGGCTGCATTATTTTCATAAACAAAATCAGTTTCATAAACAATTTATAATCATTATTTGATTAGATATTTAAATAAATCACAAATTTACATTTTCCAATCCGCCCGGTAAACAAGGCAAAGGAGAAATCAGCACGTTGATTAATGATCCGAAAGCTTAATTTCGCCTTTCCAGTGCTAGCATAATCAGCAGTAGAGTGGTTTGCAAATTTGTACTGTTACAAAACGTAGTTCAAGTTATTATTATTCAATATTAATTATAAACCATAAGTTAAAATTGCCCTTATAGTGTCATACCTTTATTGGGGCTGTGCATATGTATGGAGCTTCCGTACCGCCCTCAGAGTAACAATCTGATGCACTGTAAAATTCATTCAATATTTTTTTATAAAAAGAAAACTATAGGTAATAGGAATAAGGTACAAATATTGTAACAAGGATAAAAGATTTGTTACTTGAACTTTGCCGGTGAGAAAAAACTCCAACCCAATCGTCGGTAGTTGGTTCTTCGTACTCAAGATTCACGTTGACCCATTCAGTATCCTCACCCTATATATATATATATCATCGTATCAACGGTAAATAATGCTGATTAACATATGAATTTATACCATGAATTTACACATTTAAATGAAGTTACTTAGAGTATACCATCTTATATATGAATAAAGGACAAGAACATTGTTATAGCATTAAAAGGCAAATTTTTACATCTTTGATCTATGAATTTATGATGGAAAAAATGCTATAGTTATAAATCATGGTTAAGATCTTGATTAATGCTTATTTATCATCCTTAGAGTGAGTGTTATGAAAGACATTCACTAACCGCCACGTAGGAATATCGTATGGGGTATTCACTAACCAGCACGAAATGGCTTAACTATAAACAAAATTATTATTTTAATATAAAAATAAAAATGAGAGTGAAGTATTGTGTTTGGTTGGATTTATAGCTGACCCCACCATTAGGAGCCCATTGCTCGTTACTAGCGCCCAAGAGGGCATTTACTTGTTTGGCGCCTATATGTTTGGGGGTGGTAATGGTTTCGACGGCGTTAAACATCCAAGATGGAGGGTCTTTAATGCCCATAATACACAGTCTTAAAACATATAAATTAAGACGATAAATGAGCATTAATCAAGATCTTTGACCTAGTGTTACATATAAGGTTACATGATCTTATCCATAACGCATCATTAATGTTATCAATCGTATCTTGAAAAGGTACAGAAAAATATTATTATTTTTACCTTAGACCCAAGAATGGAAGGGCTAGCATGAATGGAAGCTGATTTATGAAGAGCGAGAACAACTTTATGAATGGCTAGTTTGGAGAGTGGTTGTTCACCGATGGGAACATGACGTTGATGCTCAAAACCTCCGTCTACAAGACGAGAGTAAGTCGAACCACGACTACTAGCTGTATGAACAAAAGTACTAGAGACCAAATACAAGAAAAATGAAAGAGACTTCATGTTACTTATGTCTTCAAAAGAGAAGACTTTCAAGTCTTTTATAGATAATAATCACTAACTCATAACATCCTAAACCAATATATTACTGAATATATATACATGTGTTTATATCATTAAAAAAACAAATAAAATCTTATCGGGTTGTCAAATTTCAATGGTGTGTGTGTGTGAATAACGTGATGCTATTAAAAAAATCCTACGTTACCTACAAATGTTAAACTAGTAATATATAACTAATTAAATGCGTATAAATTAATAATATTTCTGTTCAAACAAATTTTAAAATCGGTTTGAAGTAATTTTTGATGAAGGATAATCGAAGTAGACGTTTATAGATGGTGATCACTAAGACATAATATCCATAATTTATGGATTAAATATATATTCTTTTAGTTAGAAATTTAATAGATGATTCGATATACGTATAAGATGAAATTAAAATGGGTTTTATATTCGTACACCATCATTTTGGTGTTTGTCTATGCGTATAATGCATGCACGATTGTACGGAAGTGTCATACGTACCTATACGTACCTGCAATTTGACATGTCTATTTGACTTGTATAGGCACATACGAGTCATATAAGTCCCTAGCATCCCGTATAGACCTATAGTTTAAGAGGCATATATGAGCTGTAATACTTGTATACTGTTTTCTAACAACGTTTGAAACTACCCCCAATACCCGAGTGAGTCTTCATGCGACGGGATATCAATTGTCCGTACTGATTTTGACACTCAGGAGGCCATGAACACCACCAAGGTCGAAACTCAGAACTGCGGAAAAAACTCAATTGAGTCAGGTTTCGAAGCTGAGACCATAAGATCTCAAGCCTTAACCATTACCTCATGTTATTGGACGTCTAGAAGGTCAGTGACGAGTCATATAGTTTAAAAGGCATATATGCCCTATATGATAGGCCCTAATATCTCATTCTTTTTCAAATTTTTTGTTAAATCTTCACATTCACTAATATACAAGGTATACGAGTCGTTTAGATTCTCAACACGTCAGTTGACATATAAACGACCAGTATATCTATACGAGTCATTTAGATGTCATGCTGTGTTTGAATATAACGTCCAGATGTCTCAATATATCATGTCACTTAAAAAGAGAGAAATAAAGCTTTGATTCGGATGTGAATCACGAGATGTATAAAATATGGTGAGTAAAATCTATTTTTGTCTCATCATATAATCTAGTTTCATTAAAGAAAAAGCTGCATCAAGAAACGTTGTCTTGAAAACATTTTCAGAAAAAACAGTTAACTCATATTTTAATTATTTTTTGTTATTCAAAGAGCATCTTCTTCCCTCTCTAATTTTTTGCTGGCAAAATGTGGTAGGTGGTTAATTAGTGGTTAATTTTCATTAGACTATATGAAGCATATGGACCTGTCACATACATGGGTTTGATTGTTAATTTATAAACAAATGTTTAATTAAATATCTAAAAATTGTAGTCTCAGAGCATGTCTAATGTGATGTTTAGCTAGTTATGACGTGACATCGTTTATAATTCTAAATTGGATAAATGCATATTTGAGGTGATATTCAGTTTAAGGTATATCCATAAAACTGGATGAAAGTAAACATGATAAGTGAGCCAAATGTAATTAATTTTTTTTTTAATTTTGAAAATAATTTCAAACCTCCCCCACATTAATTATCTTTCTTTTTGAATTAATAATAATTTCTTTTTTGTTTGTTTGTTACTTTCAACGGTAAAACTTTTTTATTAAAAATATTATTGTTTATGTAATTTTAAAAAAATTTATTACATTTTTTTGTGTATTTGCGTTGCGGTTGGTTTATTTATTGTTTATGTAATTTTAAAAATTTATTTATATGACTTTTATTATTTTTATTTTAAATTTATTTACTAAAACTTATTTTATTTTTAAATAATATGAAATAAAAAATAAGATACATATAAAAGTATTTTAGTTTATAAAAGTATTCGAGTTTACAAAAATAAGATATAGAAATAGATGATTATGTGGAATATAGGGGTGTTTAAAAGTGGGTGTAGTGACGAGTGAAAATCTGATGTGACTGCTGATATAACACGTTTAGTTGTTTTTTTACTCATCTTCCGTTGTGGGGTGCTCTCATAAGGTTTTAACTTTTAATTATGTTTTGCCACATTTTGCTAAAGTTGATGATAAATTAGATTACAAAATCATTGTCACTAACGACCAACCAACTAGTTATCGTAAATCCTTTGTAGTCTACAAATTAGTTATTTAAGAGCCAACACTCACATCGCTAATCATATTCCAAAATTCACACCTTTTATCCATTACATCATGTATTATGATGTATGCATACACAATCTCTTATTATGCCCATGCTTTAAGCTTTTTTTGGATCTCGTATAATTGTCCATCGAGGTTTGGGGGACACCGAATGCACTTTTAACATCTTTTCTTGCAGACTTGTGTCTTGATTTCACGTATTCTGTCTTATTTGTTGTTAAAATGGTAAACGAACACACCACCACCTACAATGTGGTTGAATGTTTCGACTGATTGAGCACGTTGATCTTATTGTTAGACACCGATTCATCAAAATATGCATGCCAAAAGCATTATTGTTGAACGTTCATGACCAAGTTGAGTATCATTTCCATACACGTGGACAATTTTCCAAAGCTTAACGCATACAAGCAACGCTTCTTAGCATCATGATAAACCAATATTTGCTTTGAATATCTTCTATACACGAATTAAGGGAAGAAATGAAATACATTAATCCAACACGGTTTGGTTTGAAACAAAATCTATATTGCAACGTAGGTAAACAAAAACACGTAAAATAAGAAAAACAAACAAAAGATTAATGGCATATTTTAAACATATGTATGTCTGGTATATTGGGCAACGATTTGTAATACGAACCGCTTGTTTGTAATTTCTACCGGTTTTAGCCCAAGGTAAATTTATCGTTCAAACTTTAGACCGACTTTTAGGAGCCCATGTTTGCCTCCGATTAAAATTTTTAACCTAGCGACCTTTCTTATACCATCTAATCAATCATTTTTATCCTAACAGTCCTTCTTTTACCATCGAATCATGTACTTCTGGTCCTCTGGATTATTTACTAAGTTAAACTTATATCTTTATTAAATTATATAACTAACTAGTCAGCCCTATTGAACCGCCTGGTATAATCGGTTTTACCATTTTTGAGCCTAACCCAGTAAGGGTCAAATATCGATTTCCGGACTCATGCCATGTAGACATGTTTCATTATCTTGGGCTGTAGTGTGGGGGCTAAAACGAGCCCCAAGTATTCTATTCAATTATTTACGGTTGTTTACATGGGCCGATCTCATTATTCCAAAACATTTTAATTAATTATTTTTCTTTGCATAGTTATTCTCATCACAATTCACAAATAAACCATTTAAAAAAAGCAATATATTTTTCTTACAATATAAATGTATTTTATAAATAACTAGTTTTTTCTACTAGGCGCGTTGCGCCGGGCAGGTGGGTAAAACCCTAATGTTGAAACACGGGTGTTGGTAAAAACCCGAGCATTACAACGATGAGTTGACACGAATTCGATCAGTTCGGCTGCGTTCGTTTCAAAATAGACATCATTGGTAAGAAATTGAGCGTTTTAAAACCCAAAAATTTTATTCGTCAAAACTAATATATAAGAAAACAAAATACTTAAGACGAAATTTATTTGGTTGGCAAACCTGGACGGTGGTAAAACCAAAGCGTTGTGGTTTCAAGCATTGAGGCGGGTAACTTGACACAATTTCGGTCGGTTGTGATTACGTACATTACGGTACCAGAACTAAAAAACAAAAATAATATAAAAATTGAGGTGAACCTACGACCAATTTTATTTATATTGATTGGGGGGGGGGGTGGGGGGGAGTAAACATGAGCATTGGTAAAACCCGAACATTGTCAGTCATGGGCTTTAAATAAGGCCGCGAGTCTGCATGAACTCGGTCGGTTTCTTTCAGGTTTGTTTTGGTATAAGAACTAAAACAAAAAAAAGTTTGATGTTTGGTCGGTTCCCATTACATTTATTATGGTAACTGAACTTAAAAAACAACATTAGTCGAACCATACGGTGCCGCCAAGTGCCCAATAAGTTACTTGCGAGACCAAAGTTCTTGCTGCTAACATAATGTAATGATCACTGAGAGAGAGAGAGAGAGAGAGAGAGAGAGAGAGAGAGAGTGGTGTATACTTGTATGTATTGACTATTGTGTATATATGATCCTATAAACATGTACAACGTAAGACATATTATAAAGAACAAAAGCATATAACTCAAATTAATATATCATAAGTTAATGATAAAAAAGAAAAAAATGCACTACATTTCAATCCTTTCCAGGAGCAAGATGAGGTTACATAAGAGCTAAAGCTTGCAAATGATATCGGGTCTAAAATGACAATTTGGCTCTAATTCTACTAAGAAAAAAAGAAGACAAGTTCCATAAGCAATGAGATTGTGAAGTTATCATAAAACTCTCCGTCAACACTGCTCTTAGTACTCGAAAAAATAGCGAGTTATGTTAAACTCCATTAGTTTCACGAATCCCAAATATGGTCTTTATACAAGCTCCAAAATCTTTTAATCTGAGGGGTCCAAGTTTTCATACACGTTAGTTTACAGAAAAAGAGGATGCAATTTTACCCGATATGATGCATGAATGGTTCCGTCCACCACCAACCACAACATTAATTGTTCCGTTCACGGTACCAAAAAACAAAGATATTTTACCCATATTGTTTATTTATTTAATAAAACATGTTCACAACCAGTACATAATATTAATTCTCAACAATTAAGGTGATGTCTATTTCTGGCCCATCAACATATAAAAAATTAATGAATTATATTTTTTGATGTGTGCAAAATTATACACATTATTTATATCATTTATCCCCGATTTTATACACTTTTCATTATAAATCCATTAAGTTTGATACTAAATTATTTGTAACATGGATTTGTAGGTTCGAATGACGAATTGGTCCAAATAAACAAGAAATAACAAACCAAAAGGCACAATTCAGAAACCGAACAAAACCGGGAATGAAGCAACAAGGTCTGAAACGGGAATGAAGCAACAAGGTCCGAAATGGAAATGAAGCAACTT
Source organism: Bidens hawaiensis (assembly GCF_021521415.1). Classification (NCBI taxonomy): domain Eukaryota; kingdom Viridiplantae; phylum Streptophyta; class Magnoliopsida; order Asterales; family Asteraceae; genus Bidens; species Bidens hawaiensis. The sequence goes on from NW_027498100.1 coordinate 6,803, forward strand.
GGTCCGAAGAACAACCGATAGAAAGAACGAAGCCGGAAGAAATGAAAATCAAAAGCAAAGACAAGACTTGAAGATAAAAAGAATAACAAGACAATGGCAAAAACTTATGGGCTGTAAAGATTTGAAGACTAAAGAGCAGCTGAAACTTATGACCCATAAAGATTTCCAGCATTAGTTGACACTTACGGGTTGTAAACACCCTTACGACCCATAAAGAACCGTCGGTCATTATTGTATCACAAAAGTCGTCGTCGGTGCAACCAAGATCCAGAAAATCCGGAATAGATAATATCAAGACATTAAAAAATAAAACTTATGGGTCATAAAGCAACCTTACGACCCATAAAGACTGTCGGTAGGAAACACAATCCTAAAAATCTGGAGTTGGAGATAAGATAAGATAAAAAGTTAAACTTATGTATGGGTCATAAGGATACTGTTGAAAACATTACGACCCATAAGTATTCAGGATTTTCAGCTATAAATAGCAGCCCGAGTTTAAGCCAAAATCACACCATTTCTCACATCTCTTCTCTCTAATTAGCTAAATAAGCTCCATAGGAGTGCCAAGGAGGTTCCAAGAGTCTCGAGGAGGTCCAAACCACTTCCCTGGAGTTCCGAAGTTCTTCCCGAACACCCCACGAGTAGTATGTCTTTACTTTGTAAGTTTACTTTGGTTATGTTAATTGCTATGTTAGGCTAATAATCTATTAGTTTCGACATTAAGGGCTCTATTTTGTATTATGATTCGAATGTGAAATATTTATGTGATTTTATTGTTGAAAGGTTTCGTTTGTATAATTTCTTGAACTTTAAATCTGAAACTCTGTTAGGATTCAAATTAGTTTGTTAATGAACCTGATCAATTTATTAATATGCTAATGACGTTCTTCAAAATTAAAATATGAAATATGATTTTAATCTTGATAACTAAGGAACAAATGACGGCTTGCGTTTGTCTATGAATTCAATCTCGTTATAGAAATTATACAATGTGATTTAGTATTCCGAACGGCGTGAACACTAAATGATAATTAATACTTTCATCACATGCAACTCGCACGTTAAGATCCGAACGGCGTGAGCTTAGGGTAGCGAGTTGGCTCTAACTAACGAACTGTGCTTAGTTAGACACAGATGGAGGGAACGTCCAAACGGCGTGACGTTTAGTATTGATACAAATCTTTTAATAATAAAAATCATTGTACCATAATTATTGATAATCGTAGTTCGAATCAGAAGTATGAAATACCCCTTGTGTCGGAACTATCTTTAATAATTGTTTGTTCTAAGTTAGTTATTTTAGTAGTTTATTCTACAGATTTTCGGTAGCAATACTTCAACACACATGGATTTAAACACACGCTTAATATGCCGAAATTATATTACAGAGGATATATATATATGTGTGTGTGACTGCTGCTGAAAATCTAACCATAATTTACTAAGCTGCCAAAGTGGTGGCTTCACAACCATCGTGCACACATGCCAATACATCTCTATAGTCCCTTGAGATTGTGAAGCTATCGTAAACCTTTCCATCAGAACTCTTCTTGTACTCGAACAAGAGTGAAGAGTGATTAAACGCAGTTAGTTTCACAAATCCGCAATCGTGATCTTTATACATGCTCCAAAATGTATTAATCGTAGTGTAGTCTGACAAATGGCTCCCTCTGCCCCCAACCACAACATCAATCGTTTCATTCACAATACCGGAATAATGAGATATTTCTGAGTTCACACATTGATTCTATCATAAGAAAGATAAATAATAAAGTTAATTAACATTCTTGGTTTAAAGTTAAGAGAAGGAAAAACTAATATATCTATAAATATACCTGATATATTGGACATGTTCGTTCGTAGTTATGGACATGTCCGAAAAATGCAATGTCCACTTTATATTTTTGCCATAGTTTTTGTAAGTGGGCTCGTCCCATCGGCTCTTCAAAGGCACCCTCGTTGGCTAGATATTCGTTTGAAGAATATCCAAGAACACGGTGAGCAGAAAATATCAGCCACGGTCGTTTGTTTCTATCCACCGATGCCAAACATTTCTCTATCCATGCATATTGTTCTGAACCCTCTCGCCAGTCGTGCTCTGAATCCGCTATACAGAAGTGAAACATTCCGTAATCCGTTGAGTACCAAAATTTAGCTCGGTTATCTGCAGGAACATAGTACATTGTCTCCGCTGGCACACCACACTCCCCACCCGAATCAGCAGTGTTATAGAAGGACCCCGAGTTTGGAAAATCGCGTTCATGATTGCCACTGCAAGATCAAGAATAAGTTGTTCACAAACACACACACACACATACATACATACATACATACATACATACATACATATAGAGCAAGGTTATAATAAGAAGTAGATTTTTCCTAAAAAGTGTAGAAAGTGTGTTTTCATCATTAATTCTAATAAAACACACCGCACAATAAACACACTTTCCATATCCACCATCAGATCAGCATATTTAACGCACCAGATTACTTCTTACAGTTCTTAGACATACTCCACTTCTTATTTTAACCCCACCCCATATATATACATATATATATATGTGTGTGTGTGTGTGTGTGTGTGTGTTGGGTTTGGATCAAATACAAATTAAATTAACGTGTTAAGTGTGAGAATCAAGTAGTGTAATTATATATACAATAATTACACTATGATGTAATTACATAATTCCAGTACTTGTTTAACCCGTTACACTACTTGATTCTCACAGTTAGCAAGTTGATTTAATTTGTATGTTAATTTTCTCCCATATATATTAATTATACATTTTAATATTAAGAGATGCAACCATATATACAAACCTTGCAATCATATATGGCTTTACGGATGTAATTGGTTCAACTTGTGCTGTGAATTGGTCCCATTGTGATACAAATCCATTTGCATATGGCAAATCTCCTATATGGAAAACTATATCATAGTTATCGAGGTCGTTGATTAACTGGTCTGTAGTAATCAGGGATCCAGGCTGATAATTCGCATACTCATTTGATCCATCGCGTTCGGCCTAAATACATGATTTCATACAAGAATTATGTGAGTCATATAAAAGATAACATGTTTTTTTAACACAATATTAGCGAGTGCTACCTTTCCCATATCTCCAAATACTATAACACGTTGTAGCGAGTCTTGTCCGGGATATGGGGATGATTTGAATGAATATGTTTTACTCCAAACAGTTGATCCATTTTTAAGCATATGACCTATTCTATATTCATATCTGGAAAAAAAAATTCATTAAATAATATGAATATGAATAAAAACAAAATAAAAAATAAAAGAAATTGTAATCACAAAGGTCACACACTTACATGGTGTTGGGCCACAAATCCTTTAAGAAACTAGCGTGGATAAAACCAGGATCACGCCATCCAACGGTACGGGCAGGGGCGCCTATCGGGCAATTATAACACATTACATAGGTTCATTTTAATATTTTATCACTTATGTTGTATTGTTAAACAATTGGGAAAATTATCAAAATAGACACGCATGCTCATTGGAGTTAAAGATAAGACGCCATACCACACATGCTGCCACGTTTAAAGGTTAATGTTCCTGCGGGAGAAAGCTTTTTGATTTGGTCCTTCCAACCCCATTCAACAAGCGGAGTGGCCTCATCGATGTTGTAGCCACTAGTCCATGTTACCGTCATCTACATAATCGCACAACATAACACATATTAATGTAAAACATAAGTTAAAAAGTTACGGACAATTAAAAAAAGGGTACCTTATCCCAAGCCTTTCCATGAGCAAGCCGCGGGTATAGAGGGGCCTTGGGATTCGCACATGATATCGGGTCTGATATAGCCACGAGTTTTGGCTGTAATTCCATGAACAAAATCAGTCCCATAGATAATTATAAATATTTATCTTAAATTTACAAAATAACAAATTTACATTTTCTAATCCGCCCGTAAACAACGCGAACGAGAAATCAGCACGTTGGTTAATAACCTGAAAGCTCAACGCTGACTTTCCAGTGTTAGCATAATCAGCAGTAGAGTGGTTTGCAAATTTGTACTGTTACAAAACATATTCAATGTTAAATATAAAACAATATATAATTATTTTGCCTTCAATATTTATGGTAGTAATATTATTATTATACCTTTATAGGGGCTGTGCATATGTATGGAGCTTCAGGCTTCTTACCGCCCTCAGAGTAACAATCTGATGCACTGTAAAATTGTTTAGTTTTTTTTATTAAGAAAAAAACCAATGAATAATATGCAAGTATTTTAACAAGGATAAAAGATTTGTTACTTGAAGTTTGCTGGTGAAAAAACTCCAACCCAATCATCATTAGTTGGTTCAGGGTACTCAAAGTTCACATTGACCCATTCAGTATCCTCACCCTATCATCATCATTCATATTAATTACCATATCAAATAATCTCATACCGTTTAAACGACCATCCGGATAGAGGTTGAACAACCATTTTAATTTTTAACCCAAAAAATAATAATAAAGTTTCACCATTTTTGGTCAAAACGGCCGTCCAGATGTTATCTAGATGACCGTTCTCAAGAACGAATTGATATAGCTCATCAAAATGTAAACGCACACGCACACGATGAGTTTGGACTGAATAACTCTCAGTCTTATTAACCAAAAAAAATGACTACAAAAATTTATAACAAACTTATATACCATATTCACAATTCTAATATGATTAGGTTATACAGACCATAACTCGGTATAACTAGAGATATGTTCAAACTCCTAAATAAATAATAAATAAAACCCGCATGTTTGTCTACTAATATAATGATCTATTATTAATTAAATACAACTAATTTAATTTATCTCAAATTGATTTAAGCTAATTAACCTAATTCCATAACTTGAGATTACGTCCAACACGTTCTAACGCATATTTTCCAAAGTCTAATTTCTTTTGTCAAAATGGTTGTGTGAATATTCTGTGGACGGTCATTTGATGATGTGAGATCAGATAGTCGACGGTGGTTTAGCTATAACATGACTCACAAACAAATTTAGCTCATAAACGCAGTTTGTTTACCTTGGTTCCTAGAAGGGAAGGGGTAGCATGAATGGAAGCTGATTCATGGAGAGCAATAAATAACAGCTTTATGAATAGCGATTTTCGCAAGTGGTTGTTCACCGATGGGAGCGTGGGGTTGGTGCTCCAAACCATCGCTTACAAGACGAGAGTAAAACGAACCGTGACCGCTAACGGTATAAACAAAAGGAGCCGTGACCAAAAACAAGAAAAATGAAAGAGACTTCATAGTACTTATTTTATTAAATACCTTGCATGTTTCAAAAGAGAAGACTGTCTAGGCTTTTTATAGGACTAAAAGAGGTGGGGTTATAAAATTATAACGTTGTTGATTTCCATCACGTGGTTTATACGAAATACAAACATGGGATTGCCTAACATGGGGTTGTCTTGAGTTTGGACAACAAAGTGGACGGAGTAGGGATGACAGTGAAATCCGAACCCGATAGAAAAACCCAAAACCTGACATAATTGAAACGGGTAATACCTGACCTATTAAGGTTTGGGATTAGTTTTGAAAATTTTTGTGGGTTTGGGATTTGCCATATACCCGGTTACCCGCCCGATAACATCGAACCATTTACGCGGTATACCCGACATAACTTTTTTATATATTTATATATAGTATATTCTAATTTATAATTATATTATCAGTCAACTATAGTTAGCTCAATTTTTGTACTTGTTTGCTTAGTTGCAGCTCAATCTTTTTTTACCTGTTTGTAGGTAGTAACCAATAGCAATTCATTTAGTTTACTAATAAGCATCCTCCACATGTGTTTAATAAATGGTAATTCATTTAGTTTACTAATTTTAGTCTACATTTTAATCCATTTATTTACTATTCTAATATTATATGGATAAAAGAATAAATGGATTTTTGTAGCCTTGGATGGAATTTATGGGTATGGAGATGAAATATTTTCAAAACCCGATAGGAAACCCGAAATCCAATGGTATCCTAAAACCCGCAGAATAATTACCCGATTAAAACCCGACGGGTTTGGGACGAGCTTTAATAATCGGGTATGCGTTTGGGAATGCCTCAACCCGTCCCATTGTCATCCCTAAGACGAAGTGGTCACCCCGAAATCCGGGGTGTCTTGGCCTCGCCAGCCCGGGTAATTCATGGCTGGCCCTAAAGGAGGGTTGGGTGGTCGACAGGCCCAGACCCGACACTCCGCTAGCCCGAATTTTTTTTTATAAAAAAATTATATATTTTTTATGATAAATAATTTGTATATTTAATGTTTAAAATCAATTACACAAGCAATCCTTGGTCTAGTAGCAAGGTGGTATGACTCAAACCAAAAGGTTGTGAGTTTGAGTCTCACTTGAGTCAAACATGTTTCAAGTTTATATTATACAAAAAGTTTTTTAGATAACTCAAATCATAACCAAGTAAGTCCATTTTATAATCAAATTGTTTAAACCAATACAAATATACACTTTTACTTAAGGCCTAATTTTTTTCGCCTTCGGCCCAAATTTTTTTACCAATTCTCGGAGACGGCCATGCCGGGTATATATGCCGCTTCTCCCGGTCCCCCCTCTCTCTCTAAATTAATGGTTGAAAGATGGATTATGATGATACATTACCATTCCCAGGATTAAAAGATGATTAAAGGCAAAATTACGTAGCACTGATGTGGAAAAAGAACTTTGGGATAGTTAAGGGAGAAAGAACTTTGGGATAGTTAGGGGTGGGATAAACCACTCCCACCACCATGATTACCAATTTTTTTGGGACAAAAGACAAATTTAAACATAACTAGTGGGCTCACTCATCGTGATGCGGCGGAGTGAGGTTGCCTACTATGTGTTTATTAATTGGTGACTGATGCAAACATGTCAGGTGCAGTCCATTTTTTTTGCTAATATGTTACATAGATATACGTTTTGAGCTGTACATTCTAGTAATATTATCCAGGACATTTTGAAACCCAAATTGCCCTATACAAACACAAACCTAATATTCACCTAATTACGGTTTCACAAATTTATAGTGAATGCGAAGTACAAAAGAGTAGCATAAAACTGTCACAACCACAAAAGAAGACACATCATTAACGAAAGCACAACTCAAGAATGACAAAGCAGCCTAAGCTAACTACATGAAGAAAAATTATCAAGTATCCAAAGCAAAAAAATACATGGCAACATGCAAAACATCTAATTTCAGTGACACACTGAATGTCAACAAACAAAACATCCAAAGCATTTCGTTTTATTTCTTTGTTGTCGTTTTGATGTTGGTTTCACTTATACGGTTTTAGTTTGGTTGTGTATGCTGTGTATTATGTTCGATTTTATCATATTACAACATGCATTTGCATTTGTCTCTGTGCTAGCATTGCCTAATGTTAGGGTTCATATAAACGTTCACCATTTGTTTGTTAGTTGTCCTCAATCTTTGGTGTAATTTGTGTATTAATGGTTTGATGTTGACATGCACATGGTTGTAGTAACTGATGCGTTACCAAAGTTATGAATTAACATCTGTAACACCCCGATTTTAAACGAAATATGTCCGGGTGTAACATACATATCATTCATAAGCTCGTAACATTATTAATAGTGATAATACATTTATTTTATTCCTTAATTTCGCAAGTACACAAATAGTTTGATAATGAGACAAACAACATTACATCTAAATAAAACAAATATTATACATTGAAATAATCATAAGGTATAACTAGTTTTCTTATCCTGACACTTTATCGTATTAACATGCAGCACGTCTAAAATAATATATTTTGTCAACAACACATGTTGATGAGTTGTCATAAGTTTTTGCGTATATAAATAAAATGCACGATTCAATGATCGTCATGCAATAAATATTCAAGCATACTGTAAATGAAATCAAATAGTGTCATCATCTCGTTCATTTTGCCGAAGTCGTAGAAGTTGGGGAAACGAGAACCACCTTATGTAAACAACATAAGTCGTAACATTAGACGGCGCGGGTACGTCCCGTAAAATCCTCCCACTATGTGTATGCGTTTGCGTAACTTCCACTATAAAAACAGTAAACACGTTGCACATAATTCACGTATAATCATAAACAAGACGCGAGAATAATATTAACACGAATGATATGTGTGAATCGGTTTGTAAACAATTTCCTAACTAACGAGATAAAAATTTTGTGACTTGCTACACCCCAAAAATATTAAAAACGCTAAAAAGGGGTTATGAAAAACCCACTTGTTTAGTAAGCAAGGCGAGAGCGAAAAATGCCTTTAAGCGACACCGACAAAGTTAAGTTCAACGAACAGCCCTAGATAAATAAATAGCTAGGCTTAAAAAGAAGTTGCGTAAAGAAAATAATTTGGCGAGGAAGTTCGGTTTATTACAAAACAATTTATAAAGAAAACGTATTTTGGGTATATTAAAAAAGGTTTTTGGTTATTTGATTTGTTAATTTATTTTAGTCTAAGAAAAATAAATGAGCTATAATAATAATAATTAGATAATTTAGGTGAGTCCGGTTTGTTTCAACCGAACAATTAATTAAGAAAACCAGTCTAATGAGTGGTTCGTTTTTTGTCGGACACGATCCCGGTTTTTGAGTCGGGTTTGTGCCTAATATTATTTGAAAAAGAAGAAGTAGTACTATATTTTTTTTTGTTCTTGATTACTATTTTGTAAAAATAAAAGTTGACTTTTAAACAAAAAAATCATAAACCGGGCATAAGCGAGCCGATTACGAAGAATGATACGTCTCCATGAATGTCGCTTGTGTTGTCATCATGAAAACAATCATTATGCGTAAGGAAAAAATCTAAACATTACCCGGGTATTGAATCACAAAAAAAAACAATAATTCTTGAACAGTTGACTTTTGTAAGTCAAACTTGAGACTTGAGAAATTGACAAGCTTGGATGATTTTGAGTGTAAATTAGGGATGATATCGGTACCATACTTGTACACGTACCGTCGAAAGTACCAGTACCTGAAATCAGTAAATCTAAATCTGGGTATGGGTACGGTACTCGCTATCGTACCACTTTGTTCTTTTTATATAAAATCTCCACTAAACTTGGTATCGGCACCGTACATTATCGACAAACAATTATCTATAATACCACAACCAAAACCGTAATAACACAACCAAAAACATAATACTAAAACTAGAAATGAAATAAACCATAATATAAAATTCATTCATAGACTAATAAGAGAGAAAGGTAATACATGTTATTTAATGATATACACAATTACACATACATGAAGTAAAAATATATGAACACACATACAAATATAGATCGAGAATAAACTAATTAAAATGATATATATTACGATTGAAAAATCTCGTTTGAAAGTTAAGCCATGAGTATTGGAAACCTAATAAAAACCCCCAACATATTCTAAACAATTACTAGTACCCGTAATACCCGTACATGTACCCGAAAGTACTCATACCTTAAATCAGTAAATTTGGTATCCGTACACGTACCCAATAGACATGTATGGGTACAGGTACATGCACACGTACATGTACAAAACAAGTACGAGTATTCGGAAAAAAAATCTCATCCCTAGTGTAAATTGGTTGTGTATAGAAATTGTAGAGAATGAGTGAGCTTTATATAGGTTCAAAATCGTTAATTTCAAGGTCAAAGTGAGTTAATTTGTTGACTAGTCAACAGTCTAGCATAAGACTTGAAATCATGGATTTTAACCGATCAATTAAATATCTTTGACTCAATTGATAAAAGAAATATGATATAATACTTAGGACTAAATTTGTAACATCATAGATAATAAAACAACATTATAAACATAAACAACATCATGAACATAAATACAAAACAATTCACCATTTTATTAATAAATGAAAATCCAAAATATGTCGAAATATAAAATAAGTCAGGTTTTCAGTTTATAAAAACAACGAATGTCACAATATCAAAGTGGCAACACAAAGTCATATAAAGAGAAAACATGTAAAATCAATCAATCAAGCCCTGTAAATCCCACCGCATAGCACGTTATCGGTAGGGTCAGGGGAGGGTGAGATGTAGGCAAGTCTTTCCTCTATCCGTGAGTATAGAGAGGCTGCTTCCAGAGAGACCCCCGGCTCATAAAGCTACATACAGGTAAACAGAGTAAACATACATCCTACAAGCAAAGACACTTAGCAATACATATAATAGTAAACTACCAAAATAGCAAAGGATATGTAACCAATAAGATTAGGGCATAAGAATCAAAAGACAACATCAAACAAAAAACATACATAAACAATAAGGAGTCAAGCTAGCCAAATTAGACCCTAAATACAAAGCTAAGTTAACTAGTTACCTTCCCCTCGAAAGTCGCTAACCTTAATCCTACGTCTCCACGAATCTCTATACTGGACCATGTCCTCAGAGAGGTGCAACTCTGTCAAGTTAAATCATGTTTAATTCTCTCATCCGAAGTCAATTTAGGCCTGTCTCTACCCTCTTTCCTTCCACAATCAAGGTTTACACTACTCTAACTGGCGCTGTTGTTGGTCTCCTCTTCACATGCCCAAACCATCCCAATCTCCCTTCCTTTATTTTCTCTGAAATGCTAACTATTCCTAACCTTTCCCTAAAGACCTCATTTCTAATCCTATCTAATCTAGTGTGTCCGCACATCCACCTCAGCATCCTCATCTCTGCTACCTCCATCTTGCGCGCCTGTGTCTTCTTGATGGCCCAACAGTCTGTTCCATACAACATTGCAGGTCTAACCGCGACTCTATAAAATTTCCCCTTTAATTTAGATGGGAACCGCTTGTCGCATAAAACCCTAGTGGCTGCTTTCCACCTACACCAGCCAGCTTGTATGCGGTGGGTTATGTCACTGTCTATCTCTCCATTGCTTTGGACAAACGATCCTAAATATTTAAACTTCGTTATCTGCGGAACCACCTGGTCCTCAATAGTGATATGGGTGTCCTCGCTATCGCCAATACCACTGAAGTCACAACAAAGGTACTCTGTCTTAGAGCGACTAATTCTTAAACCTTTATCCTCTAAAGCTACACGCCACTCCTCTAGCCTTTCGTTCAAGCTTTGTTTAGTCTCGGCCACTAACATAATATCATCTGCAAAGAGCATGCACCATGGGGCAGGCTCCTGAATCGACTTGGACAGCTCATCCATGACTACCGTGAAAAGAAACGGGCTTAACGCCGATTCTTGGTGGAGTCCCATCTCCACCGAGAAAAAATTTGTATCTCCTACCGGCGCACGAACACTAGCTGTATTTCTGTCATACATATCTTTAATTAAGTCTATATACTTTCCAGGCACCCCTCTACCTTCTAAACTATCCCAGATTAGTCTACGTGGCACACTGTCATATGATTTTTCAGGGTCGATGAATATCATATGTAGGTCCCTCTTTTTCTCCCTATACTTCTCCATTAATCTTCTCAGTATGTGTATCGCTTCCGTTGTTGACCATCCTGGCATGAAACCAAATTGGTTAACCATAACCTGCGTTTCTCTCCTAATTCGTGTCTCAATTACTCTCTCCCATAATTTCATAGTATGAGCTAACAACTTAATTCCTCTGTAATTTCCACAATACTGTGCGTCTCCTTTGTTCTTGTATAGGGGCACTACTATACTACTCCCTCCACTAGTCTGGCATTTTTCCATTCTTGAAAATAAGGTTGAATAGAGTAGTGAGCCATTGAACTCCATCTTCCCCTAAACACTTCCAAGCCTCAATCGGTATGTTGTCTAGACCAACCGCCTTAGCCCTTCCCATCTTCCTAAGTGCTATCCTCACCTCTCCCTGTGTAATACCTCTACAGTAGAATTAAGAAAACATGTAAAAATGAAAATTAATTTTGGATTAAGAATAGAATAAAATTAAAATCAGCCTACCATTCTGACTTTTAAACATCACACATTCACACCATTTTTGACTATATACATAATCCAATTATAAATTTTTTTACTTTCTATGATTTTAAGTTCTTAACTGCAAATGCTATCTTTTTCGAGCTCGTAAAAAGCCAAACAACCAACAAACATAACCTCTATATCACTAATCAAAGGAAAAAAAACAAAGTGATGTTTGGGTATAAATCATGTGTATATATGTGTTATTTCATGTATTTTAATAGTTTATATATAGCGAACACGATTACTTTAAGTTCTTTTATGATCACTGGTGTTCGGATTAAACGATCTAATTCAGAGCCATCTAGATGAAGGTAAGTGAGTATCTAGAACATGGAAGTATAGGGAAGCATATATGGATAGTTAAGAAGGATTCGGGAAAGGTTTGAATGAGAAACTCGAAGCCAAAGCGAAAGCTGAACAAGATAGGTTAACAGAAAAGTGAGTTTCAAGTAAACGGGCATATCTCGGGCTAGAAAAGTGTTACGGACCCATAATATATGAATTTTGGGTTTCTCGATGACACGACTCGGAATCTGTGGTTATCGAATTTTTCTCTATGCGAAAACGTGGAAGTAAATCCTTCGCACTAAGCAAAGGATCTAAAAAAGGGGGAAAATCCCTAGGTGATATTATAATCATTTTTCAGCCCCTATTCGGGAGATCTTCTCTCCTAGAAGCCATAGAGGATCTAGAGGGAGATTTTGCATCATCTCGGAGCTCCCAGTTCGTCAAATCAGTGTAAGGCACCGGTTCCGGTGTCCTAATTTAGCGTTGGATTTACTTATAAATACAGTTATAAATATCAGAGTGAATTAAAACTGTTTACGGATTCCGGGATGATCAATGAACACGAAAGTTTTTTAAAATGGTTTTATAAATCTGGTCAAGTATTAAGATGGTTTAATACTTTAATGTATTTAAATCTCATAGTTATACTTGAATGGTAAATTATCTTTTGTAAATGGATTAAATCTGATATGCGGTGAATATAAACTCTGACACTTGATTTTAAATTGAAAAAACTAAAACCCAAATTACGCTCTAAAACATAATATTGATTCTGGGTGTCACATTCTATATTTAATAAAAATAAATTATTTTATCTACGACATTTTATTTTACTGAGTAACAAATAAGCCGCATTGTTGTTACTGCAAGTCACAACTTTAAACTTTATTCTGAAAGTGCAAATCTATACATTAACAACTCTACAAACAACTTGTAGCGAAAAAAAATTTAAAAACGTGTGTGCTTATTCGACAAACTTTCAGCAACAATTCTTTGATGCACACGAGTTAAAACACGTTGAAACTTTTTTTTAAGTAGAAGTTGTGTGCGTGTTGCAGAGATTTTTTAACCCTTTACTAAGTTGCCAAAGTGATAGCTTCACAACCATCATGTACACATGCCAATACATCTCTATAGTCCCTTGAGATTATGAAGTTATCATAAACCTCTCCATCACAAAAGTGAAGAGTGATTAAACGTCATTAATTTTATAAATCCCCAATCCTGATCTTTACACAAGCTCCAAAATGTATTAATTGTTGGGTTTCTATGAATATTTTATACTAAGTTAACCATTTAACTAGTCACAATTAAGGCGGAAGCGTGATATAAACAAACTAAACATATGTATCCATGTGTTTATATATGTATCTAATACAAGTTTATATAAGATGTGTTCATGAATAATCTAGTTTATTCATTTCATAAGATTACCAATAATCTATTTATTAGAAACCCGAAGCAAGGATCAAATGATACGGGAAAACTAAACTATCAAAGCTTGTAAAACTTACATTCTTAAACCTTTAAGATATGTAGTTGATGTTGAAGAAGATGATGATGTTGATGCTAGACTTTCAAAGGGAAAATCCTCAAATAGAATATACCCCGAGCCTCCAACACACACCGAGCTATGTTAGGGAGCTTGAACACGAAAAACCGAGACCCGAACCTCTTCTTTCTTGACTTGGCCGAACCAAAGAAAACAAGAGAGAAAGAGAGTTGTGGTTGTTGTTATTATTTGTTACTTGAAAATGTGTTTTTCTTTATAATAAGATCATGTCTCATCATATCAATGTTAGGTTTTTTAGTCAAGTGAAGATCACTCAACCTTTCACCAAACTTTACCAACTTTGACCAAAACTTTTGGGGTGTGGGGCCCACCCAAAACCGGCCCCAAATAAAATTATTATTATTTTTTTTTTTTTTATTTTATTTATTTTATACTTTATAAAATATATAAACACCCCATCTTTTATAAACCATTTTACAAAAGAACATATAGTTAAATAATCATTCCAATAATAATTATTTGAATAAATAAATTAACCAATTAATTTATTTAACACTTTCAAGTAAGTATTCAGAAACCCGATTTTCTGAATGTGTCGTGTTCTGTATTTGTCTTATAGATCTTATCTTAACAAATACATAATTGGTGTGTGTCTAACTCGTTATTGGGTATGACCCGACTTGGATCAAACACAACTAGCCACATTAACCTAATTATGTGTCTCGGGCATATGGTTTTCCAACAATCTCCCACTTGCACGTGACTCATAAGAAGTTAATGCTAATGGTGAATACCGCCTAACAACAGGTCACCACCCCTAGTGTGTTTGACTAAGTGCCATTCAATAACATCATCCCCTTCAAGTCCATACTTGATATGATATAGGTAAGTCTTATCATTATATCCCTTTGTTGCTAGATGTCCTGTCAAATCGAAGAGACACAGAGTGATCATTCTCTCAATGATTTAACTTAACAGGCCTTAGACATCTAAACTCTCAACACATAAGAGGAACAAATTCCATCTTGACTGCATACATCCTCGTTGACATCTCATATGATATCTGAGCTCTTTCTTACACGTCATCGTGTTACTGAAATAACAAAGAAGAGAGTCAAGATATCAGACTTGATGAAAAACCAGATCCGATATGCATCTCAGGTCAAAGGACACAATGATACTCGCCTTTACTCAAGGATTACTTATGATCAGTTGCACTAACTCCATGCAGTGATCCTTGAGAGCGGATCATTTCCAATATTTGTATCCCACAAATATCTATGAACCTTGGTGGCAAACCTATGCCCTATATTCATCACATGAATATCAACCAATCCGGGTTCATAATAGTCTTAACTTCATACTTGTTCCCACAAGTATGATCGACTACGGACGTTTAGAACAACATAAGTCATTCATGGATTAAACATGCAAATATAGAACATAACTCATTGAATAATTAAAACATAATTAATTTTCATGAGATACCCATTACATTCGTTCTTATACAAACACTAAATACAGATTAAATCCACTCACTAGAATACCGAAGTCCTAATGCACAAACATGACCCTCATGCTTTGGCCTATCGAGGAGCTTCGTGAGTGGGTCCGCAATATTTTGATCGGTATGAACTTTATGAATACATATCTTTCTCTTTTCAACTTCATCCCTTATGTAGTTGAATCTGCGCTCAATGTGCCTCGTTTTCTGATGAGCACGAGGCTCCTTGATCTGTGCAATAGCACCTTCATTGTCACAGAATATCTCTAGGGGCTCCTGAATGGTAGAGATAATCCCTAGATCCATGATGAACTTTTTCATCCATGCAGCCTCTTGGGCTGCCATTGAAGCGGCGATGTACTCAGATTCTGTAGTGGATAACGCGACAACATCCTGCTTCGAACTCTTCCAAGAAACAGCGCCTCCATTCAAAATGAAGACATATCCCGACTGTGACCGAGAATCATCTCGGTCAGTTTGGAAACTCGCATCCACGTAACCCTTTACGACGAGTTCCTCCTCACCAGACCCATATATTAAAAACATATCCTTAGTCCTTCTAAGGTATTTTAATATATTCTTGACAGCCATCCAATGACTGTCACCTGGGTTGTGCTGGTATCTACTCGTTATGTTTAAAGCATACGAGACGTCCGGTCTAGTGCACATCATTGCATACATAATAGATCCTATTGCCGAAGCATAAGGAACATGCTTCATCCTATCCTGCTCTTCCTTAGAGCTAGGACTTTGGGATGAGCTTAACACGGTTCCTCTAGGAATAGGTACCAAACCTTTCTTAGAGTTTTCCATCCTGAACCTTTTCAGGATTTTATCAATGTATGCACTTTGATTGAGTCCGATCAATTTCCTTTGTCTATCCCTATAGACCTTTATTCCCAAGATATATGTCGCTTCTCCAAGATCCTTAATTGAGAAACGACTACTTAACCACGCTTTAACGCTTTCCATACTTGGTATATCATTTCCAAATAAAAGTATATCATCGACATGCAAAATAAGGAACATGACTATACTCCCACTAGCCCATTTATACACACACGCCTCATCACCGTTTTGGACGAAACCAAACGCTTTGATTTCTTCATTAAAACGATGATTCCACATCCGTGATGCTTGTTTCAACCCGTAGATTGATTTCCTTAACTTACATACTTTATCAGGATTAGATGGATCGACAAAACCTTCAGGTTGAACCATATGGACATCTTCCTCAAGATATCCATTAAGAAAAGCGGTCTTGACATCCATTTGCCATATCTCATAATCAAAATGAGCTGCAATGGCAAATAATATCCTGATCGACTTAAGCATCGCGACCGGCGAGAAGGTTTCATCATAATCAATCCCTTGAGTTTGTGTGAAACCTTTTGCTACAAGTCGTGCTTTGTAAGTATCTAGATTTCCATGCATATCGGTCTTCTTCTTGAAGACCCACTTACATCCAACCAGTTTGGAGTTAAGTGGACGATCAACCAATTCCCAAACTTGGTTATCGTGCATGGATTGCATCTCGGCGCTCATGGCTTCAAGCCACTTGTCACAATCAGGTTGTGACATAGCATCTTTGTAGGAGATCGGTTCATCCGAATCGATCAAGTAGCAATCATCCACGAGAAATCCATATTTCTTGGGAGGTCGACTAATCCTACTAGATCTGCGAGCAACGTGTGTATGATCAACCATTTGATCACTTTCAACATCCTCGTGTTGAAAACTAGTATCGACCAACTGTGTATCATCCAGTGATTCTTGAACCTCTTCAAGTTCCACTCTCTTTTCACTAGGTCCTTCCATAAGGAACTTAGTTTCTAAGAAGTATCCTTTGCGTGAAACAAACACCTTTTGTTCACTAGGATCATAGAATATATATCCTATATCATCCTTTGGGTATCCTATGAAGATACACCTGATGGATCGAGCCTCAAGCTTATTTGGGGTGTCACGTTTAACATAAACTATGCATCCCCATACCCTTAAATATGAAAAGGATGGAACCTTTCCATGCCACATTTCATAGGGTATTCGATCCACCTTTTTGGTCGGGGCCATATTCAAAATACGAGCCGCTGTAAGTAGTGCATATCCCCAAAATGACGGTGGTAGCGAGCTTCGTGCCATCATTGATCGAACCATGTCCAACAGTGTTCGATTCCTCCTCTCGGATACTCCGTTATGTTGAGGAGTTCCAGGAGGAGTGAGCTGTGAAATAATTCCACAATCTCTAAGATGACATTGAAAAGCTTCACTTAGGTATTCGCCTCCTCTATCGGAGCGGAGTACCTTGATTGTTCGGTCGAGCTGATTTTGTACTTCATTTTGAAATTCCTTGAACATTTCAAAGGCTTCATGTTTGTGTTTCATTAGATACACATACCCATATCGACTAAAATCGTCGGTAAAGGTAATGAAGTACCTTTCACTATTCCTACTAGTGGGCTTGAGAGGTCCGCATACATCCGTATGTATGATACCTAACAAGTCCTTAGCCCTTTCATTTGTACCTTTAAAAGGTTCTTTGGTCATCTTGCCTTGAATACAAGATTCACACTCATCAAACGAACCTAACTCATTTGTTTTCAAAAGACCATTCTTTTGGAGAGTATTTACACGATTCTTGTTTATGTGTCCAAGACGACAATGCCAAATGTAGGAATCACTCAAATCCTTTTTGAGTCTTTTAGTGGAAGTTTGATATAATGAGCTATTTGAGGTATTGTCATGAACCAATTCATAAATACCGTTGTTTGGTACAGCTTTAAAATAAAAGATACCATTAGATGATACATGCATTTCTGATTTTAAAAATTTAAAGTCAAAGTTACATTGTCTAAGAAGGTGCACAGAAATAATGTTCCTAGTCAAACTAGGAGCATACAAAACATTTCTCAAAACAACTTCCAAACCACTTGGAAGCGATAAAGTGAAGTCTCCTCTAGCGACCACGTGCACCCTTGCACCGTTGCCCATGAAAAGACTCACTTCGCCCTTCTTTAAGTCTTCATTCCTTTTGAACCCCTGCAACCAATTGCAAATATGAGTTCCACATCCGGTATCCAATACCCATGTGTTAGAAGAAATAAGATTTAGCTCAATATTAATCATAAAGACATTACCCGAGGCATGCCCCGCATTCCTCTTGTCTCTTAGCTCCTTTAGGTAGACCGGGCAATTGCGTTTCCAATGTCCGGTTTCCCCACAACCAAAACAAGGATCATCCTTATGACCCCTCGGTTCCATAACCTTTTGTTTCTTTGCCATAACCGGTGATTTGCCCTTACCCTTAAGATGCACAGGAGGACCCTTTCTTTTTGCTACCTTAGCCTTAGGATTGGGTTGAGATCGATTCTTGGATCTACCTTCATTGATCGCAAACACGGGTAAAACCCTTTTACCCATACTTGCCTCGGCTGTTTTAAGCATTGAGTGAAGTTCTCCAATGTTTTTGTCCCACCCGTTCATGTTATAATTTAACACGAATGTGTCGAACCTTTTCGACAAAGAGTTAAGGATCAAATCCGTTGCTAACTCTTTTGAGATGGGACAATTGAGCTTGGCGAGGCGATCAATGTAACTTTTCATCTTAAGTACATAAGTTGAAACTGGTTGATTATCATCCATTCTACATGCATGCAAGGCTCGAACCGTTTCGAACCTTTCAACCCTCGATTGCTTAAGGAACATTTCCTTAAGTTGAGTAATCATGTCGTACGCATTATGGTTTTCGAAATCCTTTTGGATTTCGGGAACCATAGTCGCCAACATGAGGCATGACACTTGAATGGAATCTTCCGTGTGTTTGACCCAATTCATGTATTCGACCTCAGTTCCCTCTTCCGGTTCGTTGGGGATAGGTGTTTCCAAAACATGATATAATTTTTCTTGTTTTAGAACAATCCTTAAATTTCGGAACCAATCCGAAAAGTTATTGTGGTTAAGACGGTCTTTAGCGAGAATAGATCGGAGAGATACATTTTGGACGTTAGGGATTATGTTGTCGTCGACGTGTGCGGCCATCTGCAGAATTTTAATTAAGTTCATTTTAGTGTTTTACCTTTTTAATTATTAATACCCTTTTATATATACCAAATATAATTAATAATTAAAATCTAGAATCCAACGATAAACCCGACTCCGGTTAGGTGACCTTTTTCCCATTGTCGGTTTATCAAGGTAGTTATTCATAACAATTGCAAACCCTTTTGCAACTTCTAGAGTTTATGGGACCGGTTCGAAATCATATTTCGTGTCGGCATGTTTATCCCATCAACACCTATTAGACCCCATGCTTGGGTGACCCTCTTCACATGGTTCTAATTTAAGTCGTCCTACTTGTATCAACTTGTAATATTAACATATAAACGGTTAGGTGACCTTTTTCCCATTTATATGCCAATATTACCTCAACATATTAATTTACTCTACGCGGTTAGGTGAACTTTTTCCCACTAAGAGCTTACTAATATGTTAAGCGTTAATACAAAAGGATGGTGTTTAACCTTTTATCCTTAATTTTAAAAGGGATTTTTAGTTTTAATAATTCTAGTTATAAAACTTTAAATCATGTTCTAACATGCATTTAGTAACATGATTATTTTGGAACCATTTTCAAAATTCTAATTTATAATAAAACCATTTTATTATGGGCGTGAGACGGCTAGTTAATAAATCCATTTTATTAAACTATGTGTCACGTAATTACCGATAATTATTAGAACCCGTTTTATGCTTTGTTAATTAAATCTATGTGACGAAGTTGATATCCTAATATCTAACAACCACACAATCAAGCAATCAATTAACAAGCATACATAATTATACTAGACACGAGCCACTAAGTTAGACCACACTTGTTAGCCGAAACAAGTGTGTGTCTTAGGTCCAATCCTAAGGGACACATGACACATGGATGTTGTAGCTCCCACTCGATCCCGCATCCAAATGCTTCGAGCATCTTCTTCAACCCCGTTGTGATCCATTGGGCTTGAACTTGGGCCTTAGCTTCCATAAGCTTCCATTTGGGCTCATTGGGTGGGCTTAGGTCCATTTGGGCTTGAATCCCTTTAATGGGCTTGTGAGACCCATTATCACCATACCCGGCCCAATAAGGCCCAAACTTCCAATTTTGCAATCTTCTTTAAATTTACATAACAAATGTCCTAATACATTTTTTCTATAAAATAAAGATATTACAAATAAACTATTTATTACATACCCATATGAATAAATAATTACAAAATTGCCCCTAATTAATTATTACAAACCGAAACTTTGAATAATTAATAACAATCACAACAAACATCCATTTGGTCTACGGCTCGGTCTAGTTTTAACAAACATAACCCGATATGTCTTAGGAACCCGTTCCAAAACCCCTTGACCTTATCGGGCCTAGCCCAACCCATTTGGGCTTGACCCAATAACTTGATTATGGGCTTCGGCCCACATGTGCAAAACACATGGGCTTCGGCCCAATAAAAGGTCTAATGGGCTTCGGCCCATTTAACCAAAATGGGCTTCGGCCCATTTAACTTTCTTCCCTCCTTTATTTTTCTTCTCGGTTAACCCATTAACTTAAAAAGGTGGACTTCGGCCCAATCATATCCGAATTGGGCTTCGGCCCATGAACTCGGTTTTATATTTTTTTTTTTTTTTTTTTTTTGAACAAAGCCAAAAATAATAACAAGATTAAATACAAAAAATCATGCATGTTTATTTTTGTATAAAATATTTCAAGGGGAAAAATATAAAACCGAAAACCCGAAGCTTAGTTTCCCGTATCCCGGCTCTTGATGCCATTTGTTGGGTTTCTATGAATATTTTATACTAAGTTAACCATTTAACTAGTCACAATTAAGGCGGAAGCGTGATATAAACAAACTAAACATATGTATCCATGTGTTTATATATGTATCTAATACAAGTTTATATAAGATGTGTTCATGAATAATCTAGTTTATTCATTTCATAAGATTACCAATAATCTATTTATTAGAAACCCGAAGCAAGGATCAAATGATACGGGAAAACTAAACTATCAAAGCTTGTAAAACTTACATTCTTAAACCTTTAAGATATGTAGTTGATGTTGAAGAAGATGATGATGTTGATGCTAAACTTTCAAAGGGAAAATCCTCAAATAGAATATACCCCGAGCCTCCAACACACACCGAGCTATGTTAGGGAGCTTGAACACGAAAAACCGAGACCCGAACCTCTTCTTTCTTGACTTGGCCGAACCAAAGAAAACAAGAGAGAAAGAGAGTTGTGGTTGTTGTTATTATTTGTTACTTGAAAGTGTGTTTTTCTTTATAATAAGATCATGTCTCATCATATCAATGTTAGGTTTTTTAGTCAAGTGAAGATCACTCAACCTTTCACCAAACTTTACCAACTTTGACCAAAACTTTTGGGGTGTGGGGCCCACCCAAAACCGGCCCCAAATAAAATTATTATTATTATTATTTTTTTTTTATTTTATTTATTTTATACTTTATAAAATATATAAACACCCCATCTTTTATAAACCATTTTACAAAAGAACATATAGTTAAATAATCATTCCAATAATAATTATTTGAATAAATAAATTAACCAATTAATTTATTTAACACTTTCAAGTAAGTATTCAGAAACCCGATTTTCTGAATGTGTCGTGTTCTGTATTTGTCTTATAGATCTTATCTTAACAAATACATAATTGGTGTGTGTCTAACTCGTTATTGGGTATGACCCGACTTGGATCAAACACAACTAGCCACATTAACCTAATTATGTGTCTCGGGCATATGGTTTTCCAACATTAATCTCATTAAAGAATGACCCAAGCCACTTACCACTATGCCGTAAGTGAAAACGAATGTCTTATTTTTATTCATCCTTGTACCTAACTCTATTTAAAGGATAAGTAAAAAAAGTAAAAAGGAAAAAAAGGACAATTTATTATGAATATAGATATTATTGTGTTTATTATTATGATTATCATCTACTAAATATAGATCGGCTTGTTCCTTAAGTTTTCCTCTCCTTATAAATACCTATTGGTATTTCATTGTATGACACACCAATTAATAATATAAGCTTATTCTCTCCCTAATTCTCTTCTCATCTTCTTGCTAGTAGGCTTGTTATAAAACACGTTATCAGCACGAATTGCTTTTGAAGTTGAATCATTGTAAGGTACGTTACATAAATTAATATTTGTTTTTATATCTATCTCCCAACTTGATCCATATTGTAATTCATACGATTTTGGGTCTAAAGAGATTTATATTTATGTTTTTAATATTTAATATGCTGACTAATATGATTAAGCAATTTTTCTTTTCTGTTAATAAAGTTACTATGAAAGTTGAAAACAGGATTTACAACTTAAAGGATTCTAAGTAGAATCATAAATATTTTGAAAGAAAGTTTGTTAGTTACTTGGTCAAATCTTAGTTAGTTTTGCAAAGAATTATTTTTTTTTATATATTATTTAATGCTCTTATTGTTTTTATTTTTATTTATATTTTAACATCACATTTAATTTGTTACACTAAAATCAACATGTTTATTTATCTAATTTATTTATTTATTGCAATATGAAAAAAAACGTTTAGTGTTATAATAAAGTATTAATTCAAAGAAAACAAAATCGTCATATGTCCAGATTGAGTTTTTTTTTTTATAATCTGTTAGTATACAAAAGTTTTAGAGAATTTTACAATTTTGCTTTGTTGTTCTAAGCTTTATAATAATTATTGTAAAAAAATGTTAATTTGTATGTTTTGTTACAATATAGTTTATCATGACGAATCTTGCAAAGCTTGAGTTTTTAGCTCTTGACATTATTGGAAAAATTATTTGTCATGGGTATTGGATGCTGAAATCCATTTGGATGCCAATAATCTTGGTGATACTATTAAAGAAGGAAATAAATCAACTACCCAAGATAAGAAAAAACCCATGATTTTCTTACGCCATCATATCCATGAGGCTTTGAAAATTGAATACCTAATTATTAAGGA
This sequence comes from Bidens hawaiensis, assembly GCF_021521415.1. Classification (NCBI taxonomy): domain Eukaryota; kingdom Viridiplantae; phylum Streptophyta; class Magnoliopsida; order Asterales; family Asteraceae; genus Bidens; species Bidens hawaiensis. The sequence continues at coordinate 30,092 of NW_027498100.1, forward strand.
TCCACTTGTCCTTTGGACAAATTTGAAAGAAATGTATGACCACCAGAAAACGATAATATTACCGAGAGCTCGTTACGAGTGGATTCACTTAAGATTGCAAGAATTTAAGTCTATAACCGAGTATAAGTCGGCAATGTTTAGAATCCTCGTCACAACTGATTCTGTGTGGTGAAAACATTACTGATAAGGAGATGTTGGAAAAAACATTCTCCACCTTTCATGCTTCAAATATGTTGCTGCAGCAACAATATCGTGAAAGGGGTTTCACCAAGTATTCTGAGCTTATATCTTGTTTGCTTGTGGCCGAGCAAAACAATGAGCTCCTCATGAAAAATCATGAGACTCGTCCAGTTGGTACAACCCCATTCCCAGAAGCGAATGTGGCAACATTTAATGGACAAAGTGGAAATCGTGGACGCGGTCGTGGTCGTGATTACCAACGTGGCCGTGGACATGGTCGTGGACGTGGATATAAACGGGGGAATCATCATGGTGTTCAGTTTAGAAAGCCAAAAGCCCACCAAAAGTGGCATGGTAATGAAAAGAAATCTAATGATGAAAAGGGTAAAAAGAAAAGCGAAACTACACCAAATTCATGTCATAGGTGTGGACGTAATAACCATTGGGCTCGTGCATGTCGTACGCCCAAACACTTGGTGGAGCTTTACCAACAATCCATCAAAGGCAAATGAAAAGAAATTGAGACACATTTCACATATGATGATGGAAGTGTTGATATCCTCGGTGGTAATAAAAACCTTAATGAAGATACTCACATGGATGTTGGTGATTTTACTAATGATGCAACTAAATTGGATTATGATGATTTCCTTGCTGATCCAGTTAATTTGGATTCTGGTGATATTTTGGCTGATACAACCCAGTTGGATGCTTGCGATTTTTTCACATATGAATGATTTGATTTAAGTTATGCTATTTACTTAATGTTTATTTTAGACTTTATGTTTGAGATTATGTTTTTGTTTTGAAGCACACTAGACGTTATGTTTTGGTTTTTTTTATGCTTGAAGTATCTTGAATGTTTTATTTATGCAACTTTATTTTATTTTATTTTGAAGCATATGGAGTGGTTAACTAAACTCCCTATTAATGGTGAAGATATATGTTTAATAGACAGTGCAACCACACATACAATTCTCAAGAAAATGAACTATTTTTCTAATTTAGTTATAAAAGAAGCAAACGTTAGTACTATATCTGGTAGTATAAAATTAATTGAAGGTTTTGGAGAAGCTTGTGTTGTGTTACCTGGTGAACACAATTTAAATTTAACAATGCTTTATATTCCCCATTGTCTCAAAGAAATCTAATAAGCTTTAAAGATATTCGTCTAAATGGATATCATGTTGAGACAATAAGTGAGGGACATAATGTGTACCTTCAAATCACAAGTATGAAATCGGGTAAAAAGCATGTATTAGTAAAGCTACCCGCGCTTGCCTCCGGTTTGTATTGCACTAAAATTATTGCAATTGAATCTAATATGGTCATAAACAAGAAGTTTATGGACAAAGAAAACTTTATGGTTTGGCATGACCGGTTAGGCCATCCTGGGTCAATAATGATGCGAAGAATTATAGAGGATTCATGTGGGCACTCATTAAATAACCAAAGGGTTCTTCAAACTAAGGACATTACATGTGTTGCATGCTCAAAAGGCAAGTTGATTACTCGTCCATCACCAATTAAAGTGGGGAGTGAATCCCTTACTTTCTTGGAAAGAATACACGGGGATATATGTGGGCCTATACACCCTCCTAGTGGGCCATTTAGATATTTTATGGTGCTAATTGATGCATCAACGAGATGGTCACATGTGTGCTTACTATCAAGTCGCAATATGGCATTTGCACGACTACTTGCCCAGTTGATAAGGCTAAGAGCACATTTTCCAGATCACCCCATTAAGAAAATTCGATTAGATAATGCTGGTGAATTTACATCCCAATTATTTAATGATTATTGCATGTCTATTGGGATAAGTGTAGAACATTCTGTACCTCATGTACATACACAAAATGGGCTTGCCGAATCGCTTATCAAGAGACTTCAAATGGTTGCAAGACCGATGATTATGAAATCAAAACTACCAGGGGGCATGCGATTTTACATGCAGCAACACTAATTCGCATCAGACCAACGAGTTATCATGCTTCATCCCCATTAAAAATGGTTTTTGGTCAAGAACCAGATATTTCCCATCTAAGGATTTTTGGTTGTGCCGTATATGTTCCAATCGCTCCACCACAACGCACAAAGATGGGACCTCAAAGGAGGCTAGGAATATATGTTGGGTATGAATCATCATCTATCATTAAGTATTTAGATCCATCAACGGGAGATTTATTTATGGCTCGATTTGGTGTTTGTCATTTTGATGAATCAACCTTCCCAACATTAGGGGGAGATGAAAAACAGCTGGAAAACAATATAATTTGGAATGAACTATCATCATCTCATCTTGATCCTCGAACTAAACAATGTGAAAAGGAAGTTCAAATGATAATTCATTTACAAGAATTAGCAAATCAATTACCAGACGCATTTACTGACCCGAAGAGAGTGACTAAGTCACACATACCAGTTGTTAATGCTCCAATAAAAATTGGTGTCCCTGATGGACAACCACGTATTGGTAATAAGTCTAATGCACGCCTAAAGCGTGAAAGACCAATCGGTTCTAAAGATAAAAATCCTCGAAAGAAAAAGGGAGCAAGTAATGTAGATGGTCTTGTCGGGGTAACTGCAATGCCTGAAAAGGAGTCTCTTGAAGAGACACTAGACATAATGGTTCCAGAAGAACCTCAGGTACCTGAAAACGAAGAGATCTCAATAAATTATATTATGTCTAGAAATGTATGGAACCGAAATAAAGTCGACGTCGATGACAATTTTTCATACAATGTAGCGCTAGAAGTAATGGAAAACAATGAGGATCAAGAACCAAAATCTGTCAATGAATGTAAAAATAGAAATGATTGGCCAAAATGGAAAGACGCAATTGAGACAGAATTAAATTCCCTTGCGAAATGAGAAGTTTTTGGACCTGTAGTCCATACACCTGAAGGTGTAAAGCCCGTTGGATATAAATGGGTCTTTGTGCAAAAACGTAATGAGAAAAATGAGATTACGCGATATAAGGCACGATTGGTAGCATAAGGATTTTCTCAAAGACCTGGAATTGATTATGAGGAGACATATTCTCCAGTGATGGATGCGACGACGTTTCGTTATCTTATTAGTCTGGTAATACAAGAAGGGATTGATGTGCTTCTAATGGATGTTGTGACAGCCTACCTTTATGGCTCACTTGATACTGATATTTACATGAAACTTCCGGAAGGTTTCAAATTGCCAACATCATGTAAATCTAGTTCTCGAGAACATCTATCAATTAAGTTAAACAAATCTTTATATGGGCTAAAACAATCTGGACGTATGTGGTATAATCGCCTTAGTGAATATTTGTTGAAAGAAGGATATAAAAATGATTCTGTATGTCCATGTATTTTTATAAAGAGGTCAGAATCTGAATATGTCATAATTGCTGTATATGTCGATGACTTGAATATAATTGGAACTTTGGGGGAGCTCCAAAAGGCGATTGAGTACTTGAAACAAGAATTTGAAATGAAAGATCTTGGAAAGACAAAGTTTTGTCTTAGGTTACAAATTGAACATCTTAAAGATGGAATCCTTGTGCACCAAGAAAATTATACAGAAAAATTACTCAAAAGATTTTATTTGGAGAAATCTCATTCATTAAGTACTCCAATGGTTGTAAGGGCATTGGATGTTGAGAAAGACCCCTTCAGACCTCCGGGAGATGGAGAAGAAATTCTTGGTCCAGAAGTACCATATCTAAGAGCAATAGGTGCACTAATGTTTCTTGCTAGTCACACACGACCGGATATATCATTTTCTTTAAACTTATTGGCAAGATATAGTTCATGCCCGACAAGGAGACATTGGAATGGGGTCAAACAAATATTTCGATATCTCCAAGGTACTAAAGATATGGGTTTGTATTTCACTAACCAATCGAAAACAAGTTTGGTTGGTTTTGCAGATGCAGGTTATTTTTCCAATCCTCATACAGGTCGATCTCAAACTGGATATTTGTTCACATATGGAGGTACTGCAATTTCATGGCGTTCAGTAAAGCAGACAATCACTGCTACTTCATCTAATCACGCGGAAATAATAGCAATCTATGAAGCTAGTCGAGAATGTTTTTGGTTAAGAAGGGTAATACAATATATTCGTGGATCTTGTGGTATTTCTTCCGAAGACGAGGGTCCGACGGTTTTACACAAAAATAACACAGCATGCATTGCTCAACTTAAGGAGGGCTATATCAAATGTGACAAAACCAAGCATATTTCGCCAAAGTTCTTTTTCACACATGATTTGCAAAAGAGTGGAGATGTTATCGTCCAACAAGTTCGTTCCAGTGACAATTTAGTGGATTTGTTTACCAAATCACTCCCGACCTCAACATTTAAGAAACTGGTTCATGGGATCGGGATGCGTCGACTCAAGGAGCTTAACTGATTCTCATCAGGGGGAGAAAATACGCGCTGCACTCTTTTTCCCTTAGCTAAGGTTTTGTCCCACTGGGTTTTCCTGGCAAGGTTTTTAATGAGGCAGCATAAAGCGTATGAAGTTGATAATCAAGGGGGAGTATTATGAATATAGATATTATTGTGTTTATTATTATGATTATCATCTACTAAATATAGATCGGCTTGTTCCTTAAGTTTTCCTCTCCTTATAAATACCTATTGGTATTTCATTGTATGACACACCAATTAATAATATAAGCTTATTCTCTTCCTAATTCTCTTCTCATCTTCTTGCTAGTAGACTTGTTATAAAACACAATTTTACATGTGGGGTGAGAGTGTGAGACAGAATCGCTTTCTGTCAACCACATAATAGATTAATAGGTCCATAACCTTATTTCCATTGGTCCACAAACAGTAAAACACGTGTTTTAATTGAAAACATATCATCAATCAAAAACCTAACTGAAACTTGTTTTTAAGTTATTATTTGGTTATTTATGAACTTGTACTCGTGTAGCATGCTAAAATATCATCAATCAAAAACTACTCCATGTCGGTTACTTTCACCCAAGGTTGATTTTACATTTTGTTGACAAAATTCAATAAAACACGAGTTGGGTTTGCGGATGAAATCCAATACATCACAAGTTGATTTGCTGATAAAATTCAATACATAAAGAGTTGGGTACACGTAAAATCAGATTTTTTCTTATAGGCTTAGCAATATATCATATATTCTTTACTCTACAAGACTCCAAACCAACTTATTTATCTAAGTTAAGTTATTCATCTCTCCACACTAGTATGATAAATTAAACTTTCATAGTTACCAATTTCCATCGTGAAAACGTTTACAATTAATTGGGTAACGTTTGAGTACACACAGTTTTTTTATTCTCACTATCCAAGTGACTAATAGTTAAAACATAAAACTATTCTTTAAGTGATCTGACGTACAAAATGATTCTTCATAGACTATTTATTTGCGATATATCTGCTTTTATAAATTGCGCTTTTATCATTTGCTTTAATCATTAGTTTTAGGAAAATTGGTTTTTATTAGTCCTAACTATCGTCTTTTGGTCACTGCTGGTCCCAACTAACGCATTGGCTGCTGGCGGTCCCAACTTTTAACGTATTTGTTCCTAACGGTCCGCGACTAACAGAATTCTAACGTCGTTAGTTTCAGGTCGCCGGAAAAACGTTTTTGGCCGGAAAACACAATTTTTTTCCCGAAAACTCAATAATTTTGTCCCAACCATCATGGTAATTTTGTATCGTACATTTAAGAACCTTTTCTAGTAAAAACCCTAATTATTGAGGTTGCCGAAACCCTAGAACCATCGTCAGAATCAGTTGATGGTGCTTAAGTGATGGTGGTTGGTTGACGGTGAGTCAATTGGTGGTGGTGGTGGCGGTGATCAGGTGGTGTTTTCCGGCAAAAAAAAAATCGACTTTCCCGGCCAAAAACGCTTTTCCGGCGACCTGAAACTAACGGCGTTAGGATTCTGTTAGCCGCGAACCGTTATAAACAAATACATTAAAAGTTGGGACCATCACTGACCAATTCGTTAGTTGAAACCAGTAATGACCAAAAGGCAATAGTTGAGACCAATAAAAACCACTTTTCCTTAGTTTTATTAGCATTATCATCAATTTGTTAGCTTCATAAACTTTCATAGTAATCTAACTAAAGAAATCTTGATTAGTTATTAAAAAATAAAAAGAAACATTATCATAATTATCGTATTGTTTCTCATCTTTCAAATTATATCATATGATCTTATAGCTAGATATCTACAAAGAATTAACCCTTTTCTTTTCTCCTCTTTCCTCTAGCTAGTCACCCTTAATCGTTGGTTCGGGCATCACAACGTCATCACAAGCCACCACTACTCAATAATCAAATATCAAACATCACCAGTTTTGTATTTAATTAATTAAACGATTAAAATTGTCTATCACGAAAGAGAGATAAAACCGGAAAAATATTATTATTAAAAATAAAATAAAATTCTCTATTAATAATTCATGATAGCATCTCATGATTTTTTAACTTACTGAATAACATCTGTATAATTAAAGATAAATACAATCCTGCCATAACCAATATGAGATTGATGATCTTGTCCCACAAAATTGAGGATACCCAAGATAAGCTAATGTTATTTTAATAGGAAAACCTGAAAAATATGCTAACATTAATATTGGGTTGGTGGAGGCTAGCACTTCATTAAGGTCTTTAAATTTCTATTGCACATAAGTGATTTTGGTTTTAAGATTGCTTATTGTTAGTGTTTGTGATTATACAAGTATAGATGACAAGGGAGAAGGGGCGGGCCGATGATCATTATAAACAAGTTAGGGCTTTCAGCCTCCACTTGAATAAGGCCTATTTTTTTTATATGTAACTACGTATTTAATGTATATTAGGTTCACTATGAGAGTTACAAACAAAAACATAACGCTAATATAGTTCTAAGACTTTGCTTTTCCTCTTTGGGGGGGGGGGGGGGACACAAGTTCGAATATCAGATTTCCGACTTATTTTTCCATGTATTTAACATCTCATGAAAATAGTTTTCGAAATACGAACCATTTTCTTTTAACAAAAGGCCTTGAATTTTTTTTTCATTTTAGGCCTTTAAAATAGTATATATGTCTAGTCACATGGGAGTCACATGATTGAGTCGCATGATTTGAAAACATTTTTCTTAAAAAGGTATCAATTATTATATGCGATTTACACCTGGTTAGAAAGGTGGGCCTCTATTTGTTGACAAAATTGATGGCATTGAGTGCATGCATACATGCAGTGTTGCAAAATCGTTAGTCGGTAGTCGGGCGGTGGGGTGGAGACTAGCGATTAATCGGGATTAGTCGAGATTAATCGGATCGGACTTTAATGTATATTTTCCAATTTTATACCTACACACACATTTTTATATGTAATTTTCAGTTTTATACATACACAAACATATTTTGATCGAAAATTGGCTGGAATCTAGCTGAAAACCGATAGTTTTTGCTACAATCTCGCTGAAAATAGTTGATTTGGATCAGAATCTCGCCGGAAACCACTAATTTTGGTCGGAATATCGTCGAAAACCGTCAATTTGGCCAGATTTGACCGTTGACCGATTAATTGGCCGACTAGCCAAAAATTAATCAGTGAAGTGGGGACTAGCGATTAATCGGGGATTAATCGGTGCCTAGTCGAGATTTTTGCAACATCGCATGCATGCCAATTTGCCGTACATGATGAAAATGATACTTGGGCCCACAAGGCCCATAAGATTAATCATATCATTAATGTGGACCGGATACGATCAAACATTGCATCTTTTAATCCACCTTATAACTCAAGCCCAGTCCAACCCAAACCCAAAATTATATTGTTTCTTATAGGTGGGCTTTAGCGGCCCATCTGCCTACAATGCTTTCTATTCCCATTCGAGTCCACCAAATGTTACAGGCCCAAGAGCCACTTTTACTCAGGCTTAGCAGGTTTTACATATAGCAACCCAATAGGGTATATTACACTATTACAGTACACTTGAGCATAAAACCCGGTTCCACACCTGACCCAACGCACCCAACCTTAAACCGGTTCCACTTCTACCTCGTCAAAACCCGGACCCGAACTGGCCAAACCGGTCTAAACACAGTCAAAAATCTGATCGTACCTGGAACCGGTTCCTACTCGACTTAGTTCTTGACTTTGTTCGCCAAATTCGGAACTGGTTATAAAAAAATCCGATTTGTGCAAGTTAATATTACAGGACCATTTTCAGCACATTTTAGCCAATTAATTGATTTATTGACCGATAACATCCCAAATATAAATATTCATAGAAACTGATTGTTTACAACATGTTGGATTTATTCATCAACTCAATTAAGCTTATAATATACAACCTTGAGCCATTTCGAAATTCATATACAATGTATTATCTTCACTAACTTAGTATGGTTAAAAGTTGTCGTGTTATATGTGTAGTTAGAGCATTCTCATCCAACCCCTCATATTATGTGAGGGGTGTTTTTATAATTTAGAGAGTGATTCAAGGTGATGTGAGTGAAGAGTTTTTATATTTTAGAAAAAGTAGTGATTTTTCTGTATATTTGAAAAGTTACTGTTCATCCCCCTATAATTTTTTAATATATTTTGAAAGTGGTTGTGAGTGAAGGAAAGGTAATGATAAAAGGTATAAAAAATATTATTTAATTGAAATGGAGAGAGAAAATAAAGTGAGTTTTAGTATAATTTTTGGTTTGGAGATAGGGGGTGGGATGAGAATGCTCTTAGATAACGCTTATGAAACAGGTGGTTGAATCATGAATGTGACTGGATTCCGGGATGATCAATGAACACGAAAGTGTTTTAAAATGTCGTTTTACAAATTTGGTCAAGTATTAAGATGGTTTAATACTTTAATGTATTTAAATCTCATAGTTATACTTCAATGGTAAATTATCTTTTGTAAATGGATTAAATATGATATGCGGTGAATATAAACTCTTACACTTGATTTTATATTGAAAAAAACAAGACCCAAATTACGTTCTAATATTAATATCGATTATGGGTGTCACATTCTATATTTAATAAAAATAAATTAGTTTATCTACAACAGTTTATTTTACTGAGTAACAAATAAGTTGCATTGTTGTTACCCCAAGCCGCAACTTCAAGCTTTATTCTGAAAGTGCAACCCCATACATTAACAACTCTACAAACAACTCGTAGTGAAAAAAAATTTAAAAATTAGGACGTGTGAGCTTATTCGACAAACTTTCAACAACAATTCTTTGATACACACGAGTTAAAACACGTTGAAACTTTTTAAATCAGGAGTTGTGTGCGTGTTGCCGAGATACTTTCACCATCTACTAAGTTGCCAAAGTGGTAGCTTCACAACCATCATGTACACATGCCAATACATCTCCATAGTCCCTTGAGATTATGAAGTTATCATAAAGCTCTCCATCACAAAAGTGAAGAGTGATTAAACATCGGTATTTTCACAAATTCCCAATCCCGATCTTATACAAGCTCCAAAATGTATTAATATCATTGAAATCTAATGTATTAATCTCATTGAAGTATGACAAATGGCTCCCTCCACCACCAACCACAACATGAATTGTCTCATTCACAGTACTAGAATAATGAGTTATTTCCGAGTTCACACATTGATTCTACCAGAAGAAGATAAATAAAATATTATTCGCGATTGTTTAAAGTTGAAAGAAGAGAGTGTTATATATATATATATATATATATATATAGAGAGAGAGAGAGAGAGAGAGATTTAGGTTCATTGGGGAACTAGGAAACCCTTTTAATAGCCCTTAGATCTAAAAATTGGAGGGATGAGATTAGATTTTAACCTCTAGTCTAAATTACAAACAACATAACAAGGAGGGGCAGATTTGGAAAGAAAGAAAGTTCATCACCTGTCACACTCCCATCTTAGGCCTAGGAGTGTGACCGACAGTTGGTACCATGTTTGTAAACAAATCAGAGTTACGGTTTATAGCGGAAGACTTTTATAAAACATAAGGATCAAACTTATAAATATTTACAATACAAAAAGACGAGATGAAAGTCTCATTTAGTATTTACTTGTTTATATATTTTACAAAACCATCATATTTTAATATTTAAACAAAATTATCCGAGCAATCGGATTCTTGAGCTTCTTCGTCTTTACAAGCTCTAAAACCTGCAAAATGTTATAAAATACGTCAGCAACGAATGCTAGTGAACATGATTACGCTAAAATATTTACTTTCACTTAATCACCCCTCGAGACCACGTAAGTCTCGGCCCATCTTGGCTTAGGAATAATCAAGTTAAACAATCATCATAAACTCGAGTCTCTACACTAGGTCACCTCAGCAAAACACCGCAGCGTTTCGACATAACTTAGGTACCATAAATATACACATGGTCAGTCTCACTCGGACGTAACTTAGGTCCGGCCCATCGTGGCTGGAGGTCATGACCAAGCGTGGTGCGATATGCCAACCGCATTCCACATATGTAAGGATCCAGACAAACGTATATCACAGCCTGATGGCTAGGCTAATACTCTTATTTACAATGTTTTTAGAGACACATAGCCTCATGTAAAGTTTTACACATAACACGTTTGATCGTTTGAAAACAAGTTTGTAAAAGTTGGGCGTATTCACCTTTTCAATGGGATCGGCTTCTAACACCGTCCGTGAGTCTTTCTCTTGCTATCTCGCACCCATAGTACGAGTATAACTTTTGTTAGTCGGATACACGATCCGGCTTAAGACCTTTAGTCTTATTTATCTCGATGAACCTTTAGTTCATTATCTCTTTTTACTTTAAAACCTTTAGTTGAAAAGTAATATTTATAAACATTTAGTTTATTCATAAAACTAGGGGTGCAAACGAGCCGAACCGAGCCCGAGCTCGACTAGGCTCGAGCTCGGCTCGTTTAACTTATACAGAGCTCGAGCTCGAGCTCGGCTCGTTTCAAGCTCTATTTTCAAAGCTCGAGCTCGGCTCGTGAATGGATTTGGAAGCTCGAGCTCGGCTCGGGCACAGCTCGTTTACTATTTATTTAATTATTTTTTATATAATTATAATATTTTATATATTTTTTCTATTATAATTTTATGTATAAAAGAATATATATTATTTAGTTATATTGATTTATTTTTTCATAACATTGTATTTATTAATTAATAATTATTAAATATATATTTATAAAAATTATACAAATGGCAGGCTTGTTTAGGCTCGCGAGCCGGCTCGAGCTCGATAAGTAAAGCTCGGGCTCGGGCTCGTTTATCAAGCGAGCTTATTTTTAGGCTTGAGCTCGGGCTCGGGCTCGATAAAGCTCAGCTCGAACGCGCTTTTTAACGAGCCGATCTCGAGTAGCTCGCGATCAGCTCGGCTCATTTGCTCCCCTACATAAAACCCTACAATTCTTCTTCATTAAGAAATGTATTCTTTTCTTTATTATTTAAGAATACTCATTATTCTTAAATAATATTTTATAACAAAGAATAATCATATAAATTTATATATACTCACACACACACATATATATATATATATATTCCATTTTTCTTTTCTTTATTTTCGTTGTTATATATTTCTTTGTTTATCGTGAATACTTCCGACTTGAAGTATTAAGCCTTTCCAATATTTTATTATTATTTTATTCGTGCATTATGCCTACATTTCTTGGCTCAATACTCCCTATTCACTCGGGCATCACTTCGACTCTATCTTCTTTATCAACACACTCTTGATTAACCCTTTGACACGCTTATCGAGACACCATCTCTTCAGAGCACGTACTTTGATATGATCGTCGGGACATCGGGGCAGCACCTCTTTATGTTTTCGGGAAGTGGAACGTATATCGAGATAATGGGCACGAAAAATGAGGAATCGGGCACGCAAAACGAGGTGGATCGAGGGCACGCTTTTCGAGGTTTAGAGAGATGTTAGAGGGAGAATAGTATGTGTGATTTTTGGTGTGAGAACAACTGAACCCGTGGCCCTCTATTTATAGCCAAGTTTTGGACCCCATCACGATACGCGATGGATCCCTTGGCAAGCCCATCGCGTACCGCGATGTAGGCTTGTCGAGTCACGGCAACAAGTGGCAGGCGTCGCGCCACGTGGCGGACGTGTTGCCACATGGCGGCAAACGTTGCCACTGTGTACCACGTGGCACACGTGTCACGTTGTGTCAGATACCCCATCGCGGTACGCGATGGGGCTTCCTTCTAATCCATCGCGTAGAGCGATGGGTCAGGAAATTCAGAATTTCCATTTTAGCCTCTTGATTTAGGAATTTAATGAAATTGGTCCCTTAACTTTTGAAATTGACATTTTTGGCCCGAAATTTACGTGATGTTACATCACCCAACATCACCCAACCCTCTCGCCAGTCGTGCTCTGAATCCGATATACAGAAGTGAAACATTCCATAATCCGTTGAGTACCAAAACTTAGCTCGGTTTTTCTACAAGAACGTAGTACATAGTCTCCACTGGCACACCACACTCCCCACCCAGCAGTGTTATAGAAGGACCCCGAGTTTGTAAAATCACGTTCATGATTGCCACTGCAAGATCAAGAATAAGTTGTTCACACACACACACACATACATACATACATATATACATACAGAGCAAAGTTATAATAAGAAGTAGATTTTTCCTAGAAAGTGTGTTTTCATCATTAAATCTAATAAAACACACCGCAATAAACACACTTTCCATATCCACCATCAGATCAATATATCTAACGCACCATATTACTTCTTACAGTTCTTTGACATACTCCACTTCTTATTTTAACACCACCCCATATATATATATATATATATATATATAGAGAGAGAGAGAGAGAGAGATTTAGGTTCATTGGGGAACTAGGAAACCTTTTTAATAGCCCTTAGATCTAAAAATTGGAGGGATGAGATTAGATTTTAACCTCTAGTCTAAATTACAAACAACATAACAAGGAGGGGCAGATTTGGAAAGAAAGAAAGTTCATCACCCAACATTTTCTACTCGTTTCGTGTCATGTCAAAATTTTGTCTAAAGTAAATTTTGAATTGAAGGGTATGTTAGGTACACTTTCGTTTGCTATATAAAATTTCAGATTTTCTGGACGTTAACATTTTTTCCCATTTTGTTAATGATGTAAAAAATATGGAGTTGGGTCGAATTATAACTTGGTTTTTGTTGATAATACATCTAATGCATTTAACGTGTCCCGCCACAACGCGCAGATAAGAATAGTTCTTTAATTTATCTAAAATGAATATATACAAGAGAGAGAGACTTGTATGTATTGTGTATATAGGATCTTATAAACTTGTACAACATAATACATATATATTGTAACCAACAAGAGCATATGACTCAAATTAATATATCATAAGTTAATGATGATAAAAAAATGCACTACATCTCAAGTCTTTCACGAATCTAGGAGCAAGATGATGTAATATAAGAGCTAAGGCTTGCAAATGATATCGGGTCCAAAATGACAACTTTGGCTCTAACTCCATTAAGAAAAAAAGAAGTCAAGTTCGAGCTAAGGCTTGCAAATGATATCGGGTCCAAAATGACAACTTTGGCTCTAACTCCATTAAGAAAAAAAGAAGTCAAGTTCCATAAGCATTGAGATTGTGAAGTTATCATAAAACTCTCCGTCAACACAGTTACACTGCTCTTAGTACTCAAATAAATAGTGAATTTTGTTAAACTCCGTTAGTTTCATGAATCCCAAATATGGTCTTTATACAAGCACCAAAATGTTTTAATCTTAGAGTCCTAGTTTTCATACACCTTAGTGGATAAAGACAAAATAAAATTACAAAGTAAACGATCGTTTACTTCTATTTAACTGTAGTTTACAGAAAAAGAAGCTAGATGTTTACTAGGTGGGATGTATAAATGGTTCCCTCCTGAAGAAGCGTGTATCGATTTACTTGTATACGATCAACGTTCCTCGGGTACGAGTGTGCTATATCACCGATGGGTTTCCGAGATATGAGTTCTTCCACCTACAAAACGGACAGCACCGTGAGCTTACCCCTCAGAAAGGGACAGAGGGATCCTCTTTGGGGTAACCCTCCGGTGTGAGAATCAGATATTGTAGGAGAAGATAATAAGGATGTGAAGATGTGTAAAGGACTTAGAATATATTTTCTTGCCTCCTCCCAACTGTTGAGGTGGTGTGGTATTTATAGTATTAGGGTTTCCAATGGTTGGGCTCAGACCCAATTAGGGCCTTTTTGGCCTCCTCCTATTGCTTCGCCCCACGTGTACTTAGGACACATGGTGCTTTTTCATTGATTATTCTCTGACCAAGGTATTTCACCTGACCCATGTGCCATCACATGGTGGCACATGGGCTTTGCTGAGTTGTCCACCCTTCATTGGCAGCTGTCAACATCAGCACATTCTTTATTCCTTAAAAGATACCTTCTTGAGGGTTGTCTGATGAGTATAATCATGGTTGTCCTTATCCTGATTTGGATTAGACTATTGTCTCATTTGTTGTGTGTCGCTTACGCGCGGCCTTTATGCGCCTATCCCGGGGATGCGCAGGGTCTTCTCTTTATTCTCACACTAAATGTGTGCGTTGTGTGCATATGTGATATGCACCACGCGCAGGTGTTTCATGCGCTTGCGCATAGGTTTTGGCTTTGTGTCTTCATGACATCCTGATTTCAAGCCTCTTGTCTATATCTTGTGGATTGACCCGCCCCGCTCGATGTTAAGGCGGGTGCATACCTCTTCAAGCCCCCCCAGTCTAATGTGTGTCTTGCCTCGCGCAAGCGAGGGAAGATAGATATTAGACTTAATAGTTTGCTTTTTCAATAGGGCTTGTTTTTTCTTTTTGTTTTCTTGTACGCGCGTTGCGCGAAATTCCATCCCTTTGGTTAAAACGAATCGTCAATGCACGTGGTTGGTTTGTGTTGACATGCATCAGAGATGGAGGCGTCATGTGTCAGACCTTTCGTGTGCTCGAGGTGCTACAGTGGCCTTTCACGTCTCCTCATACAGTGTCAGGAACACGTGTCGCGCTCATGTTGACCTACGCCTGCGAGTGGGGGCGCGTGAGCGTAGATCTGATTATTACTTGTTTCTCTTTCTCTCTCCTGGGCCTATAAAACCAAACCTTTTGAACGGTTTTTTCTTCATCTCCATTGTCACTTTAGAGCTTTACTTGTCTTCTAACCCTTCGATTCAGAGCCTTTATCTTTGCTTCCTGATTCTGTGTTTAAACAATCGGATTGCTCTTATTTTGCAATCGCATGTCTCTTAACCCAGACACTACCGAGTCCCCCAGTAGACGCCGTGTGAAGTCGATGGTTATCTCTAACTTGAAGAAGACCGGCAAGGGTATTCGGGGTGCCGAGGCTTCGTCGGAGGAGGGGGGAAAGAATAAAACGTCGAAAAGATGGGACGAGATCCCCTGCAAGTTGAAACAGCCTGAGGTTGATAGTCTCATTGCTTCTCGGGGTTTTCTCCCTGAGTATGGTTGTCTGCTCCCGGCAGCCGGGCAGACGGCGACGGATCCCCCCGCCGGCTATATCTCTCTATATTCTCATTTTTTTACTCACTGTAACCTTCGTCTTCCGATGACAAGGTTTATAGGTGCGCTCCTTCAATTTTATGGGATTCATATATCCCAAGTTCACCCTTTTGGGTTGGTGCGCATGACTCATTTTGAGTTTATGTGCAAAGCTCAGCGCGAAGAGCCTACTCCTCGCCGTTTTCAATATTTCTATAAACCAAAGGTTCAAGATTCTTGGTTTTCGTTTACTCCGCGCAGTCAGAAGGTTAAATGCTGTACTGTCACCTTTAAGAGCCTTCATGACTGGGCTGAGAAGTTTTTTAACGTCAAGGCTGGCGTGATTCTAATCCGCATGACTATGCGCGCGATCACTTCTGCGCCCGCGGATGACAATGTCCTTAAGAATCCAACGGGCACATGGGTTAAGAAGTTATCTGCTGAACCATCCCCCGCCAAGAATATTTGCGAGGAAGCGCTGGTGGGGGTTGGTATGAGCAAGAGGTGGACTGACAGCGAGACTGAGCCTGTCATCCGTGTTGATGGCTCAGGTGGGTTGTTTGTTCATTGCATTAATTCTGCGCGAGTATAATTCGTTTTGCTGATATTATTTGTCTTGTTTTATGCAGAAAGCAAGGAATACATCCACGCCGCCTATGACGAGCATACGGATGGTGGATCTGCTGCGCTGAACCCCGGGGAAGCCGCCTTTCCTGATCGTTTTGACGATATGTTTATTCCTGTTGACTTAGAGTTTTGCCTTGACAGCGATGTGCCTGGTAAGCCTTTGTATTTGTGCTTAGGCCCTTAGAATACCAAATTTGGTTTTAACATTTCTGTTGCGCGTATTGTAGATGCGCTCGCTAATTATGAGTTAGAACCTGTGGAAGAGGAAGGGGAGGAGGAAGAAGCTGAAGCGCAAAAACTCAAGCGCAAGGCTAAAGGCAAAACTGGCGCAGGAACCAGTAAAAAACAGAAAAAAGATGATGCCTCTGTTGCCCAGAATCTTCCTCCTACTCAAGTGAAGGAACCTGAGAAAACCAAGGGTTTTACTTCCAAGTTTTCCTCGTCTTCTTTGCCTCAAGGTGTGGGCAATCCTCCAGTCCACACGAGGTATGGTGCTGCTACCTCATCTCTGCGCGCGGCGGACAAGGGAAGCGGTGCTGCGCCTGCTGTTTCGTCTTCTCCAACAGGTATACTTTGTTTATATTTTGTGGTTTTATGAGTGTTATTCCAATGGAGTTATTAATGGAGCTTTGTTCACTCAAATGTTTGTAGAGCCGGCAACATTGGTGGCTCAGCCTCAGGCGCAGCAAGGTGCCAAGGTTACGCCGAAGATTGTTTTGAAGTCCTCTGTTTTGCCCTCAAAAAGGGGGAAAATGGACTTCATGGCGATGCTTAATTCGCGGACTGCGGTGCGCCAAGGTATTTATTGCGCTTTGATTGTCTGATTTTTTCATTTAGTTCAAGTCATGAATCATTTCTCCTTGTTGGTTTTTTCATAAGAATTATAGTTGGCACACAAGCTGCTGGTGGCGCTGCTAGCGCTGGCGCCGTTAGTTCTGCTCCCGCTCCAACAAGTACTGAATCTCCCCTCATTGGGATCACTAAGGAGCAGGAGACTATTTTTCGCGCTGCTCTAACGGCGTCAAGACCTCCCTCACCTCCTCCTGCGCGCAGCCCTCCTCGTGAGACTATTTTTTATTCTTCCAAGTCGCATGAGAAGAGGCCTGTTATAGAGGATGATGAGGAGGTTAATTTTGAAGATTCTGATGGTGGCCGCGCAAGTCCTATAGAGCCACGCGATTTCGAGGGGCAGCCTTTTTTCCATGGGACAGGTCAGGGTCCCCTAGCTGGCAATAACCCGTCCACCAATTCTCCTCAGGTATAATTTTATTTTGCCTTGTTGCGTCAACTTTCAAATTATTGTTAGACGATTAATATGTTTCTTTGCGTTGCTTTGTACTTGTAGGGAGCTGATCGCATATATCGCCCGGATTGGGGTATCACCGATAGAAGTTCGTTCCAATCCTTGGGTGTATGCGAAGATTTTTGGGCTCATTCTCTTCCTCCAGCCGAAAGGAGGTTTCAGTTCGACCGCGCACTCGTGGATCTAATTAACGACCACCTTGCCGCTGGATCTGCTTTTTTTGTTGCCTCCCAGGAGCTCCGCAATGATTATATAAGAGTACGGGACGCTCTTGTGGAGGCTAAACAAGAAGTTAAAATCTCTGCTTGGAAGCTTTCTGATACCCGGGAGAAGGCTGAAAAGCTCCAAGCGGAGCTTAGTGAGAATCGGGCGAGTGCCAATGCTGCTTATGTTAAGCTGGGCTCGAGTTGCAAGCCGCGCGGGAGAAGCTGCAGCTGGCTGAGGCCGACGCAGCGAAGTACGCACGCCAGGTGCGCGACTTGGAGCTGGTGTTGGAGGCGCGTGACCAAACTATTGAGCAGGCTAATACTGAAAAATCTTTATTGGAGTGAGGTTGCGCGCCTGAAGAAAGAGCTCGATGCTGCGCGGGCGGAAAAGAATGAAGCCTTGGCGGCAGCAGCGTCTGACAAAGAAGAGCTAAAACAAGCCAAGGAAACTGTTCAGTTGTTAAACTCTCAAATCCCTGCTCTTGAGACGTGTGTTTCTTCCCTCACGCAGGACCGTCAATGGCTGATTTCACAGGGTGTGACTCGTTGCGCTTATGCCATGAAATACTCAGACGAGTTTCAGACCCTTGTGATGGACTGTAATGCGGCGTCGCGCTTGGTGGGTCGGGCTGAGGGGTTTAAGGATGGTTATGAATATGGCATGCTAAAGAAGAATCCATCCGACTACCCTTATCAGCTCGACGCTGTCTGCGCTGACATGGCTGAGGTGGGGGAGAAGTACTTGAATACTCCAATTCCCATCCTTGAGCAGGTATTTTAACCTTAATGAGTTTACTTGACTTATTTTCATAATCTTTTTGTACTTATACTGTTCCTTGTGACTTGCAGATAGCCGCGCTTGCTGACCAGCCCGATCTTGGCGCTTTAAAGAAATTGCTTGATGAATGTGAAGGAACTGGTGGCAATGATGATGGCTCGGGCAACGCTACATCTGCCAGCGGCTCTGGCGTGGCCAAAGGACATACTCCTGACGCTATCATGACCGAAGACGACTATATTCAAGACGAACAGCTTGATTATGGTAAATTTGGAGATGATGAGGAGCGGGCTGCGCCAGATGCTGAGGGAGGAAATAATGATGAGGAAGATGAAGAGGCTGACATTGACATAGAGACTTGAAAAGCCCTTCTTGTTTTTTTTTTTTTTTTTTTTTTTTTTTTTTTTTGTTTAGTTGTGTTTGTAGTTTTTACCTCCTCATTTGTAAATTTATAAACTTCTATATTTTGGAATGAAATTTTGTTTTTGCCCTTATTCGCATTTTGCGCATTCCCAATTCATCTCTTTATATTGCATGCGTGTGCTTGTTGAATATAAGGTATGCTTACACATTGAAACTTAAACAAGGTTGTAAGGAAATTATTTTTACTTAATCCTTAACAGTTGTCATATTTCAAGTTATTTTGCGATATTTCAAGGTATGCCTTGGCATTTCATTATTCCTCTTTTGCGCGACGTTATCGTGCATTTATTATAGGGAATTATGAATGAGTTTTTTAGCCTTTTCGTGTCAGTATGTGTTACTCTGCCTATATCCATTATAATCCCATGCGCGGCCCCGACCTGAGACCTTAACAACTATGCTTTGGCATGTGCTTGCCTTAGTTGTGCTTAGGTATTTTTATGGTCCAGCTGCGCAATACGTAGGATGGATGCTATGAGTAATTTGAGCTAAGGCTCATATTATTGGGCTAAGGCCCTGACGTTTTAGAGTTAAAACTCGTTAACTCGTCTGAGCTTGAAGCTCGCGCATGTATGTTTTACTTCGTTTTATTTTTAGTTTGATGTCAATACAATGTTGTCATATTGCTCAAAATTAATAAAGGGAAGTGTGAAACATGTATGCAAAAGGTAATAGAACGCATATTAAGAAAGAAAATAGAGCGTATCATTATTCATAATGGCTTAAAAAGCCTTGATTACAAACTTGACAACTTTTACATGAAACATTTTCTAAGTTGTGCTGCGTTCCATGTGCGCGGGATCTTCTTTCCATTTAAATCTTTTAAAGCGTATGCGCCTTTTCCCAATTCTTCCGAGACTTGATAAGGTCCCTCCCAGTTGGGAGACATCTTTCCCGGGGGTATTGCGCGACTAGCTTCATTGTTCCGAAGGACAAAATCATTCTTCTTGAAGTGGCATTCTTACACGCGCTGATTGTAGTATTTTTCTAGCTTTTTCTTGTATTTGGCTTCACTGATGATAGCCGCCTCTCTGCGTCCCTCAAGTAAATTGAGATCCAACCTCCTTTCTTGCTCGTTATCAGTCTTACTCATCATGAGCACTCTATAGGATGGGCATCCAATCTCTGCTGGAATCATAGCCTCCGTTCCATAGGTTAGGCTGAACGGGGACTCTGCCATTGCTGGTTTTGCTTAATGTCCTGTGCGCCCACAGGACATTGGGTAACTCCTCGACCCATGCATGGGACTCTCCCTCCAACCTTTTCTTCAGCCCATTCAGCAAGCTTTGGTTCGCGCGTTCCACTTGGCCATTCCCTTGAGGGTGGTATACTGAAGTGAAGACCTGCTTGATGTGCAATTCCTTGAACCAATTGGATATCTTCCTGTCAGTGAATTGTTTGCCATTGTCACTCACGATTTCCATGGGCAGGCCAAAACGGCATATGATGTGGCTCCAAATAAATTGCTTCATTGCCTTGGCTGTGATTTTTGCCACTGGCCTGGCTTCAACCCATTTTGTGAAATAGACTACTGCCACTACCAGAAACTTTACTCGCCCTGGCGCTTATGGTAAGGGACCCACAATATCTATTGCCCACTTGTGGAAAGGCCATGCAGAGGACACCGGAACCAAGTTGTTCTTTGGCCGCATGGTATTTGGCGCATAGCTCTGACACGCTTTGCATTTTTGGAATTCTTTTAACGCGTCCAAGTACATGCCTGGCCAGTAGTAACCTGCGTTCATTGCCTTGGCGATCACCATGCGCGGGCCAGCATGTATTCCACAGATTCCTTCGTGTATCTCTCTAATCACATAGCTTGCATCCTCAACGTCTAGGCATTTCATGAGCGGTCCAAGATAAGAGCGTCGGTATAACGTACCATCGAGCATCTCGTAGTTCTGCGACTTGTGTCTTATCTTCCTCGCCTGTGCGCGATCGTCTGGTACCTTTCCCTCCTTCAAGAATTCCATTATTGGAGTCCTCCATGATGAAGGTGTTGTATGAATTACAAGAACAGACTTCGCTTCCACTGACGGGTTGCTCATTACTTCCACCCTGACATCTTTGCCAAAATGATCGAAGCTGGTTGATGCCATCTTACTTAGCGCGTCGGCAGACTTATTTTCACTGCGCGAAATGTGTATGATTCTGAAAAAGTCAAATTGTTCGGTGAGTCTCTTCGCCTGCTCTAGATACAGAGGCATGGTGTTCTCCTTGGCATCATAAAGGCCATTGACTTGTGCTGCTACCAGGTATGAATCTACATGAGCCTCTAGCTTTTTAACTCCGAACTTGTGCGCGATGCGCAAACCAGCCAGCAGGGCTTCATACTCAGCTTCATTGTTGGTGCTCTTGAAATCCAACCTGATTGCGTAAGTATACTCATGATTTTCTGGATCCACCAGTTTGAGGCCTGCGCCGGACCCTTCGTTGTTTGAAGCTCCATCAGTGAATAATCTCCAAACGTTTTCTTCATCATTGGCTTGTGGAGGGTCTACTTCGCGCTGAGCCACTTCGACTTTTCCTTCCGGGATTTCTGCGATGAAATCAGCTAAGACTTGTCCCTTGATTGTTGGACGAGGCTCATAGGTGATCTTGTGCTCCCCTAACTCCAGCGCCCATTTTGTCAGCCTTCCTGAGAGCGCGGGACGTCGCAAGACTTGCTGGATGTTGTAATCAGTCAGGACTTCAATAGGATGACCATTGAAATATCTGTGAAGCTTGCGCGACGCATGCGTTAGTGATAAAACTAACTTTTCTATGATGGTGTAGCGCGTCTCAGGATCTGTCAGCACCCGACTTACATAATAAATTGGTGTTTGGATTCCCTTGCGATCCACCAATAATACTGCGCCAATGGCGCGCTCTCCTGCTGACAGGTACAACGTTAAAGTTTCACCAGGTAGTGGAGCTGTGAGCGCAGGCAGATTTATCATACATTCTTTTATCTCACTGAAGGCTTGCTCGGCCTCAGGTGTCCACTTGAATTGGCTTTTCTTTAAGCAATTTCTCAATGTGTTAATGAATTGGGTAGATTTGCTTGCATGGTTTGCTAGGAACCTGTTAATTGATACCAATCTACCATTCAACTTTTGAACTTCCTTCATGGTGGATGGTGAGGGCATGCTAAGGATAGCCTCCACCTTCTCTGGGTTCACCTTGAAATCATCCTTGGTGATCATTACGCCGAGAAATTTCCCTTCTTCCACGCCGAATGTGCATTTGCTCGGGTTGAGCTTCATGTTTACTTCCTTTAGGCGCCGAAGGGTTTCTTCGATGTCTTTGAGCATTTGTTTTTCCTCCCTGCTTTTAATCACCAAATCATCCACGTAAACTTCTAAGTTTTTTTCAATCTGCTCGTTGAAAATTGCATCCATGAGTCTTTGGTAAGTGGCTCCTGCATTCTTCAAACCAAAGGGCATTTTTGTGTAACAGAAAACACCCTTGTCAGTTCTGAAAGCAGTCTTGTCTTCATCCTATGGTGCCATTTGAATTTGGTGATAGCCCTTATAGGCGTCCAAGAAACATTTGAGCTTAAATGGCGCCACAGAGTCCACCTTCATGTCAATGTTTGGGAGGGGGTAACAATCTTTTGGACACGCCTTGTTGAGGTCCTTGAAATCAATGCACATTCTCCATGACCCATTGCTCTTCTTTACCATCACAGGATTGGCTACCCATGTTTGATATCGTATTGGGCGAATGATATTCGCGCGCAATAGATCTTCTACTTGCTCATTCATGGCCTTTGTCTTCTCGTCTCCCATGACTCTTTTCTTTTGAGCAATTGGCTCCACAGACTTGAATGTGTTGAGAGAGTGCTGCGCCAGGTCTCGCGGAACCCCAGTCATATCAGAATGTTGCCACGCGAAGACTGATATATACGTTGTGAGCAATCTTTTCATTCTCACTCTTGTGTCATCTGATATCGTAGCTCCGATTGTGATTGTTTGTTCTGGGAATTTTGGGTTGAGAATCCATTCCTCTGGCGCGTTGTTTGCCACTGGAAGCCTCATTCTCCCCTCTCGAGGTATACTTGTTACTGCGCATAAATGATCTCGGTACACAAATGTTACTCCTGTTGGTGTTGGGAACCCCAACGCGCCATGCGCTGGTGACGGTATGGCGTTGAATTGGTCAATCGTTCCTCTACCCAAGATCATACTATGGCATGAAGTGGTGGGCAAGACCAGGAAGTTGACAATTTCAGCTCGCTTGTGCTTCTCATCCCCCATAGTTAGTTTGAATTGTATCTGACCTAGAGGGTGAATAATTTCGTTTGAGACACCCGAGATTGGTGCATTCACAACTTCGAGCCTTGCTTGGTCTGCTGGATCCAACTTCCTGAAACATTGCTCATACATGATGTCTGATTCACTACCGGTGTCCACCAGGACTTTTGACACCTCATAATGAGCGATGTGTGCAGTGATGACTAGAGGACTGCTGATAGACGGGCCTCCCCTGATTCTTGGAAAGATTACTTGTTGCTCCCGCCAATCCCCTTGGATTTGCGCGCTTCTCTTCCTCGATCCTTGCCCTTGCCTTCCTCCTTCAGCTACACAGATTCTTTTGAATTTTTTGCTGGCTGAGGCTCCGTCCGGTTGTTCGTTCTCTGGTCTTGGATTTTTTACCAGGTGAGCCAACTTGCCTGATTTCACATCTTTTTCGATCGCATCCTTCAAATGATGGCATGCATCGGTGTTGTGCCCTGTGGATTTGTGAAACTCACAATATTTGCCACTGTTCGGTGGTCCCTTATGGAGTAATGGCCCGGGGTTTTTAAACTGGACATTCTCTGTGTTTAACACTTGCGAAGGCGTTTTGGTGAGGGGAGTCCATATTCTTGGTAGAGGTCTGTTAGGCTCTCTGCCGCCTTCCTTCTTGTCACCTTCTCCGCGATTAAGAATGTCTTTTTGGGGTTGAGGTGAACTTTGTTGCGCTTGCTTTTCTGCGGGAGAATAATTGGTTTGTTGCAACCTGGACCATACGGAGTTTTGTTTGCCCCTCCTTTCATTGTTGCGTGGTGCTTCTGCTTGATGCCCTTTATCTCTTGCTCTGTCTTGGGCAATTTGTTTTTCATTTCGCGCGAAGACTCGCGATGCTTCCATAAGCTTAGCCCAAGTGGTTGGCATGCTTTCTCTGCTCATGAGAGCTCTGCGGAGTTGATCACTGCGAGCACCTTGTATAAAGGCTACGTGCAAGAGTTGCTCAGTGATGCCTCCAATTGCAAGAGATTCATGATTGAAACGAGTTATGTAGTCTTCAATGGTTTCATCATTCCTGCGTACGCAGTGCATGATGTCATCAGGGTCGCGCGTGTGTCTGCGCTGCTGTACAAAGTGAGCCTGGAACTTTTCCAGTAGCTCTTCGAACCCATCGATTTGTCCTGTCGGCAAGCTTTCGAACCAGACACGCGCTGCACCCGTGAGGCAGCGAGCAAACATGTGACACCATGTTGGCATCGTCCAGCTTTCTAAGTTTCCAGTGTTGTAAAAACCTTGTAAGAAATCATCTGGATCTGTTGTACCATCATACTTGCCTAAACCACTTGGCATTTTGGTTTTGTGTTGAATGGGAGCCTTCGCAATGCGCTCAGTGAATTTTGAATGTTTTACCAAGATGGCTGGCCTATATGGTGTGGTTACGTCCACTTGCCCCTTCGCTTGTGGGTTGTATGGTGTGTATAAATCCATATCAGCTTTGGCTCCAGGTGCTATGTGCATGCGTGCGCGAAGCTGTGAACCTCCTGCATGAGCATCTCGCGTCTTCTTCGTGCTGTGCACCTCTTCCTCATCACTAATATCAGCTTGTTCGGTGTGAACAGAATGACCGTCTTCCGGCGCGCGCGTCTTTTTTGTTGTTCCATGAATAGTTTGTTTATCAAATGCGAGCCTTTGTGTTAAATCGGCTAACTTTTTGTTCTTTACCAACTCATTGTATTTGTCCATTAAACGCCGTTGTTCGTTTATGAGCCATTCTTTAGGGTCATTGGTTTCAACTTCCGGGCCCATTGGTCCTTTTTGTTTTATACCAGTCAGATTTTGGAACGTGAGATCGTCTAGGGGAGTTTCAGTTTGATTATGAGGTTTTGTGTTGAAGGGATGGTTACTGGTGGTGCGCGCAGTGTCACGCAACGCCCTCAGAACCTGATGTCCCTCATTAACATCCTCAAGCTCATTATCCTCCAGAACTTGATCGTTGTTTCGAACACCGGAAACCATGGTGAAGATTTTCAGAGAGAAAATTGATGAATTAGTGGTTCTGTTGCCGTTGTAACAGGTGATGGCGCCAATGAAGAAGCGTGTATCGACTTACTTGTATACGATCAACGTTCCTCGGGTACGAGTGTGCTATATCACCGATGGGTTTCCGAGATACGAGTTCTTCCACCTACAAAACGGACAGCACCGTGAGCTTACCCCTCAGAAAGGGACAGAGGGATCCTCTTTGGGGTAACCCTCCGGTGTGAGAATCAGATATTGTAGGAGAAGATAATAAGGATGTGAAGATGTGTAAAGGACTTAGAATATATTTTCTTGCCTCCTCCCAACTGTTGAGGTGGTGTGGTATTTATAGTATTAGGGTTTCCAATGGTTGGGCTCAGACCCAATTAGGGCCTTTTTGGCCTCCTCCTATTGCTTCGCCCCACGTGTACTTAGGACACATGGTGCTTTTTCATTGATTATTCTCTGACCAAGGTATTTCACCTGACCCATGTGCCATCACATGGTGGCACATGGGCTTTGCTGAGTTGTCCACCCTTCATTGGCAGCTGTCAACATCAGCACATTCTTTATTCCTTAAAAGATACCTTCTGGAGGGTTGTCTGATGAGTACAATCATGGTTGTCCTTATCCTGATTTGGATTAGACTATTGTCTCATTTGTTGTGTGTCGCTTACGCGCGGCCTTTATGCGCCTATCCCGGGGATGCGCAGGGTCTTCTCTTTATTCTCACACTAAATGTGTGCATTGTGTGCATATGTGATATGCACCACGCGCAGGTGTTTCATGCGCTTGCGCATAGGTTTTGGCTTTGTGTCTTCATGACATCCTGATTTCAAGCCTCTTGTCTATATCTTGTGGGTTGACCCGCCCCGCTCGATGTTAAGGCGGGTGCATACCCCTTCACCTCCACCAAGAATAGCAACATTAAATGTCCCGTTCAGAGTACCAAAAAACAAAGATATTTCTCAATTTACACATTGATTCTACCAATGCTAACATTGTCGTGATTACCCATAGTGTTTATTTGTTTAATAAAACATGTTATTACAACTAACAAGTAGGGCTGGCAATTTATACACGAGACACGAATACACGACACTCACCTACACGATTTTAACAAATAACATGTTAGGCCTTAGCAGGTTTTGTGTACTAAATAAGTAGACACAGATTTCACCTGTCAATTTCCGTGTCTAAACAGGTAAAATTCATGTTTATCTATTTAGTACATATTAAGTATCTGCTTAGATTTTTATGATTATATATATATATATATATATATAAGTTATCATAAACCTTAAATTCCTAAAACATTCTCACTCTATGTTTCTCTGTCGTCACCACTCACGACATGCTCTCTCCGACCATCAGCCCCTCTCCGACCATCAACTCCTCCTCTGAACTCCGGCCATCAACCCCGTTGCCGTCGGTGCTTCCTTTGGTCGTCACAACTTGTTGCCTCATCGTTAACCATACTTAGTAAGTTAGTAATTTCTTATCGTGTTTTATCGTGTATACAATATGGTAACATGTTCGTGTTCGTGTTTAGGATACATGTGCACGATAAGTTTCCGTGTCGTGTACATGTATACACATTTCAAGTTCGTGTCTTATCGTGTATGGGTATACACAATATGCCAGCCCTACTAACAAGTACAACTACAAACTTTGTTCTTTAAATCTAAAAGTGCAATGCCCATAGATCTAATACATCTACAAGGAACTTGTAGCGAGGAAAGAAACAAGGACACACACAGTTATTCTACATAATTAGTAGCAGAAATATTCGATACACATGAATTACGACACAAGGTCGAAACTTCTTATGTAGGATTGCGCGACTTCTGCCGAAACTTCTAACCATAAATTAAGTTGCCAAAGTGGTAGCTTCACAACCATCATGTACACATGCCAATACATCCCTATAGTCCCTTGAGATTGTGAAGTTGTCATAAACCTTTCCATCCGCACTCTTCTTGTACTCGAACAAGAGTGAAGAGTGGTTAAACGCAGTCAGTTTCACAAATCCCAATCGTGATCTTTATACAAGCTCCAGAATGTATTAATGGTAGTAAATTCCGACAAATGGCTCCCTCCACCACCAACCACAACATGAATCGTCCCATTCACAGTACCAGAATATTGAGATATTTCCGAGTTCACACATTGATTCTACCATAAGAAAGATAAATAAGTTAAAATTCTTGGTTATTGAAATATAAAAGAAAGAAAAATAATATATGTACGAGTATTCTATACCTGATATACAGGGCATGTTCGTTCGTAATTATGGACATGTCCGAAAAATGCAATGTCCACTTTATATTTCTGCCATAGCTTTTGTAAGTGAGCTCGTCCCATCGGCTCTTCAAAGGCACCCTCGTTGGCTAACCAATCGTTTGAAGAATAGCCAAGAACACGATGAGCGGAAAATATTAGCCATGGTTGTTTGTTTCTGTCTACTGATGCCAAACATTTCTCTATCCATGCATATTGTTCTGTACCCTCTCGCTAGTCGTGCTCTGAATCCGCTATACATAAGTGAAACATTCCATAATCTGTCGAGTACCAAAACTTAGCTCGGTTTTCTGCTGGTACGTAGTACATAGTCTCCGCGGGCACACCACACTCCCCACCCGAATCAGGAGTGTCATAGAAGGATCCTGAGTTAGGAAAGTCACGTTCATGATTGCCACTGCATGATAATAACATAAGTTGTTAATATATATATATATACATAAAGATACAATTTAATGCTCAAATATACAAACTTTTTTGCTGGATTAGGTGGTTTTACAAAAAAAAAGTAATTTTAGATGGCTAACTAAATTTTAAGTGTTTTAGGTAATTTGTTATCTCAAATATCGGACTGTAAGGACACATCAGCTAACTTTCCAAGTGGAAATCCATGTCATCGTCCAAAAATGGTGGTTTGCATTATCCGCTATTTGAGATAGCGGATTCCACATGTCATAGTTCGATTACTTGGACTGCCACTTGAAAAGTTAGCTAATGTGTCGTTATAATTCGCTATCTGAGATAGTAAATCACCTAAAAGCACTTTAAAATTTAGTCAGCCACAGCCACATAGTAAAAAAAAAATCGAAATCTACGAACTATACCAACCCTGCAATCATATATGGCTTTACTGATGAAATGGGTTCTACTTGTTTAGTGAATTGATCCCATTGTGACAAAAATCCATTTGCATATGGCAAATCTCCTATGTGGAATATATCATAGTTATCGAGGTCGTTGATTAATTGGTCTGTAGTAATAAGGGATCCCGGTTGATAACTTGCATATTCGTTTGATCCATCACGTTCAGCCTAAATATATGATTCCATTGAATAACTATGTGAATA
Source organism: Bidens hawaiensis (assembly GCF_021521415.1). NCBI lineage: Eukaryota > Viridiplantae > Streptophyta > Magnoliopsida > Asterales > Asteraceae > Bidens > Bidens hawaiensis. The sequence goes on from NW_027498100.1 coordinate 58,708, forward strand.
ATATAAAGGATTACAAATTTTTAAACGTGATATTAGCGACTTGCGAGTACTACGTACCTTTCCCATGTCTCCAAATATTATAACGCGTTGTAGCGAGTCTTGTCCGGGATATGGGGATGATTTGAATGAATATGTTTTACTCCAAACAATTGATCCATTATTCAGCATATGACCTATTCTATATTCGTATCTGGAAAATTTTTTCATAAAATAATATGAATAAAAAAAATAAAATAAAATAAATTGTAATCACAAAGGCCACACATGACTTACATGGTGTTGGGCCACAAATCTTTTAAGAAACTAGTGTGGATAAAACCAGGATCACGCCATCCAACGGTACGAGCAGGGGCGCCTGTCGTGCAATTATAACACGTTACACAGGTTCATTTTAATATTTTATGCCACTTATGTTGTATAGTTAAAAAAATCGAGAAAATTATTAAAATAGACACGTGTGACCAAGATTTTATGCACGCTTATTCGAGTTAAAGATAAGACATCATACCGCACATGCTGCCACGTTTAAAGGTTAATGTTCCCGCGGGAGAAAGCTTTTTGTTCTGGTTCTTCCAACCCCATTCGACTAGTGGAGTGGCCTCATTGATATTGTAGCCGCTGGTCCATGTTACCGTCATCTACACAATCGCACAACGTAAACATATTAACATATCATAAGTTAAAAAATTATAGATAATTGAAAAAAAATGCACCTCATCCCAAGCCTTTCCATGAGCAAGCCGCGGGTATAGAGGGGCCTTAGGATTAGCAAATGATATCGGGTCCGAAACAGCCACCAATTTTGGCTGTAATTCCATAAACAAAATCAGTTCCATAAGCACTTTCAAATGTTTATTTTAAATTTACAAAATCAAAAGTTTACATTTTCCAAACCGCCCGTAAACAAGGCGAAGGCGAAATCAGCACGTTGGTTAATAATCTGAAAGCTTAGTGTGGCTTTTCCAGTGTTAATATAATCAGCTGTAGAGTGGTTTGCAAATTTGTACTGTTACAAAACATATAGCATATTAATGCTCTTAATTATGACACAATATATAATTTATGGTATTATTATTGTTGTTATTATTATTATTATTATTATTATTATTATTTATACCTTTATTGGGGCTGTGCATATGTATGGAGCTTCTGGCCAGTTACCGGACTCAGAGTAACAATCTGATGTACTGTAAAAAAATTAATATTTTACAAAAAAAAGAAAACAATGAATACTATGCATATCTATTAACAAGGATAAAAGATTTGTTACTTGAACTTTGCTGGTGAAAAAACTCCAACCCAATCATCATTAGTTGGTTCAGGGTAAAAAAAGTTCACATTGACCCATTCAGTATCCTCACCCTATCATCAGCATCATCATTTATTATCATATCAAAAGTGTATATAGAACAAACGGGGTTAGATATACGCACGCTAACAAATAATCCCACACCGTTTAAACGGCCGTCCGGATAGAGGTTGAACGGCCGTTTTGACAAAAAAAAAATAAAGCTTGACCATCTATTGTCATAACGCAGTCTGCACGATGAGTTTGGATTTAATAACTCTCAATTTTATTAACCAGAAAAAATATAACTCTAAAATTGTTACAAACTCATAAACCATAATCACAATTTTGATTTGATTTTATAAGCCATGACTCGGTACAATTAGAAACATGTTTGAACTCCTAAATAAATTATAAATAAAGCATGCATGTTTGTCTACTAATATAATTAGCTATTAATAATTAAATACAACTAATTTAGTTTATCTCTAATTGATTTAATAAATTAATCTAATTCCATAACTCGATATTACGTCCAACACGTTTTCAGTTTCTGACTAGTATTTTGCAAAGTTTAATTTCTTTAGTCAAAATGGTCGTGAATATTTTGTGAACGGTCATTTGATGGTGTGAGATCATATGCTCGAGGGTGGTTTAGCTATAACATGACTCACAAATAAATTTAGCCTATAAACGCAGTTTGTTTACCTTGGATCCCAGAAGGAAAGGGGTAGCATGAATGGAAGCTGATTTATGAAGAGCGATAACAGTTTTATGAATAGTGATTTTAGCTAGTGGTTGTTCACCGATGGGAACATGAGGTTGATGGCGCTCCAAACCGTCGCTTACAAGACGAGAGTAAAACGAGCCGTGACCGCTAACTGTATAAGCAAAAGTAGCCGTGACCAAAAACAAGAAAATTGAAAGATGCTATCACCTTTAGTGTATGTTTTAAAAGAGTAGATGTTCTAGGCTTTTTATAGATGACTTGATATGTATATTTCATCGTGCTATAAAATAGAAATAATAAAGAAAAAAAAAGGTAATGACTTTTTTATATAGTTGTCGATTTCCATCACGTGGTTTATGCGAAATACAAACATTGGTTTGTCACATGGGTTTGTTTGGAGTTTGGACAATAAGGGGGCCCAAGTGGCCACCCCGAAGGCATCGGGGTGTCTTGGACCTGCAGGGAACACTAGCCCGGGTGTCTCAGCTTAGAAAAAATCACCACTTCATGGGGTATAAATGTCGTTAGGGCCGTCTACGAGAATTTAAATGTCTCAGCCGAACCAAAATAAAAAGGTTAGTAAGCCATAATGTCTAACGAAATAAAAAGGCCTGTAGGCCCAATACCTTATATGGTTTATGAGTAAAAAACGATTGGGCGCAATATCTAATAAGAGGATTAAAATTTGTACATATTTTTACAAAAAAAATTGAAAAAATATATATACAAAATATAAAAAAAATTGTGCCCCAAAGAATTAAGAGCTCCGGCCGGGCGCTCGGGTTGCCCAACCCACCAGCCAACCCTGCATGCCGCTTCTATGTGTGTGCAGTACAATGCGCCCTCTCTCGCTCTATCTTTGTGTCTGTATAATTTATATGTATAAATTAGTTAATGGCTGAAAGATGATTGTGATGATAAATGATCATTTTTGAGGTTAAAAGATGGTTAGAGGCAAAATGATGTAGCGTTGACATAAAGGAGAAAGCGCTTTAAAGATGGTTGGGGTGGAATGAACTACTTCCATCACCCTAATTAGCAATTTTCTATATGAGATAAAAGATATTTTTTTTGTTTTAATATTATATGGCTAGGATAGAAACCAATAATTCAATAAAAGAAATTATTATTAAATATTTAATAGTTAAGATTTAGGTTGTCAAGCCTTTTCATAAAAAAAGTTGAAGTGATTGGAAAAAATAAAACTTACTCCCTCCGTCCTATTATAAGTGTTCTACTTTGATTTTTTAAGTCTTTCTTATTTAACTTTGACCGACAATATTTTTGTTTGTGTTATATAATACTTGATATAAAATATATGAATGGATTGGGTTTTAAATGTATTTTACATTGATATAATTTTCATCAAGTATTATATGACACGAACAAAAAAAATTACGGTCAAAGTGGCAAAAGAAAGACTTGAAAAGTCAAAACATGACACTTATAATGGGACGAATGGAGTATTATAGAATTGTAGCACGTGGTAAAACCAAAAGTATATATTTTTCTTGTACATTTAGAAAATAAAGAAACGGTTGCCTTTTTTCTTCACAACTCTTATAATTATCAAAGCAACAACTATGTTAGAAAATTATATCTCCATGTTAGATTTATGATTTCTTTTCATACATGTGAAATAATAGATGCGGAAAAAGTATTAGGCTCACACGTAACATAATCCGTTACTCTTTTATGTAATATAAATAGATTAAGTTTTCTTAATACAATTATAAAATAAAGAAACAATTAAACCGTTGATTCTTAAATTAAATACTTTAAAACAAGGTCTTAAGTCTTAACAATGCAACAAGTAGTTTTGAAATTACATTTTCGTTTCAAAACAAGGTATAAATGTGTTGATGGCAATACAAATAAACTCACAAACTTTTTCTTGCCATTTATATTTTTTGTTTTTTTCACTTTATGTGATTATGTGTTATGTTTTTATATGCTATCAGAACTTTCCCTCTAAACCCGGGGTGCCTTGACGAATGCTTTTTATATTTAAATTATTCAGAGTTTAAAAGAAAAGTTTGATTGTCTATGGTGAGAACGTTATTTAGACACTTGGTACAATTAAAGATCAACTCAAACTCCTAATTAAATAATAAATAAAACTCACGTGTTTATCTACTAATTTAATTAGCTATCATAAATTAAACATAACTCAATTAATTTAGTCTAGTTGATTAAATTAGTTAACCTAATTCCATAACTTGGAATTACGTCCAACACGTTCTGATTAATGATTCTAAAGTTTGATTATTTATTTATTTATTTTTTTGTCAAAAGGCTTTGTGAGTATTTTGTGAATGATCATTTTATAGTGTGAAATCTATGTGGTGATGTAGCTATAGTACGACCCACAAACAAATTTAGATTGTAAATGCAGTTTGTTTACCTTAGACCTAGAAGGAAAGGGGTAGCATGAATGGAAGCTGCTTTATGTAGGGGTGTGCACGGTTCGGTTCGGTTCGGTTATTAGCATTAACCCAACCTAACCGATCGGTTATCGATTCGGTTCGGTTAATTTCGGTTAATAACCATTATCAAACTTGGGCTAAAATTTTGCTTAAAAATACATGAAATGAATGTTTAAATTCTTGAAATGAATGCATAACTACATGAAATGATGGTATAAATATATTAAATTGAGATATTAGTACATGAAATGAAGATATAAATACATGAAAATAATAGTATTAAACTATTAATACACATAATACATGAAATAGAGGGAAAAAGGCTTGGAAATATTAAAAAAATGAAGAGTTCGGTTCGGTTCGGTTAATTTCGGTTAATTTGGTTTTCGGTTATATCGGTTCGGTTTCGTCGATTTTCGGTTCGGTTTCGGTTATTGCTCACCCCTAGCTTTATGGAGAGCAATAACAATTTTATGAATAGCGATTTTCGCGAGTGGTTGTTCACCGATGGAAGCGTGAGTTGATGCTCCAAACCATCGCTTACAAGACTCTATACGAACCAGGACCTCTAACTATATAAACAAAAGTAGCCGTGCCCAAAAATAAGAAAAATGAAAGATGCTTCATAGTAGGCATTTAAGCTAACACCTTTAGGGTATGTTTCAAGAGAATAGATTTTCTAGGCTTTTTATAGATGACTTGATATGTATATTTCATCGTGCTACAGTAGAAATAATATAGGACTATAAAGGAAAAATAAAGATAAAATTATGATTCAACATTGTCGATTACCATCACGTGGTTATACGAAATACAAACATGGGGTTGTCTAACATGGGGTTGTCCGGAGTTTGGACAATAAGGGGGACTGAACGGTCACCCGCTGGCCAGTGGCGAAGCTTGGGCAAGTTCGTCGGGGGCTCAAAATGTATCATAAAAAATTTAAATTAGGGGGGCGGCCTCAAGTTTTCGGTATGAACGGGTAAATTTACACTACGTATACAAACTTTCGGACGAAAAAACGGTCAATTTACACTACCGCGCAAAAATACCGGGGGGGCCCGGGGCCACCCCCGCCCTAGTGAAGCTTCGTCCCTGCCGATGGCACCGGTGTCTTGGCCCCGCCAGGAACACACTGCCCTAGTGTGTCTCGGACCTGAAAAAAATATCATGCACACGGCGTATACATGCCGCTTCTCTCTCTGTACAATGTGCTCGCTCGCTCTCTCTCTCTCTCTCTACAAATTAATGTTTGAAAGATGAATTATGGTGACAGATGACCATTTCCATAGTTGAAAGATGGTTAGAAGCAAAATGACGTAGTGTTTACATGGAGGAGGAAGAGCGTTAGAGATGATTAGGGTTGGAATAACCACTCCCACCGGTCTAACTAGCAAAATAAATAAATAAATAAATAAATAAATTGGAATAAAAGATAAATTTGAACATGCTATATCTTTGAGGAGAAAATTCATAAAATGATCCATTTTAGGAAAGAAAAGCTTAATTTAACCCAAAATTAGATATCTTTCCCAAAATGTCCCTCTCAAAATTCACGGAGGTCACGTTTTTGGATTCGTGCCGATAAATTTCCTAAGCCACTAATATTATATTCAAAATGTATCTTGTCTGGCCTCACCCGTGAAATTTCAAAGGAAATCCGCCTGACCCTTGAGTATTGATACTAAATCTGTCTCCTTGAAAACCATCTCCTCCATTATGTTTCATCTTGTTTTCATCTCCTCCGTGAGTTTTTGAAAAAGTTTGAATATTCAAATCCACTCACCATTGATTCACCACCACCACCAACTTCTCTGTGATGGATGTCTGACCACCAAACATCTCCCTGAGGATTCGTATGTGACTATGATAAAAAACCAAAATGCTAAGAAATTAGCAACAAGAACACTATACAAGCTTCAACAACACCAACCACCACTTTCAAAACTCTCCGGTGAACCACCACAACTGACATCCCATACGCGATCTTCACCGAAAACCTTCATTCCCTGACTGATGGATCTTCATGGAGACGTTTGGTGGTCGGACATCCATCATAGAGATGGTGGTGATTCAATGGTGAGTGGATATTCAAACTTGTTTAAAACTCACAGAGGGGATGAAACAAGATGAAACATCACGGAGGAGATGGTTTTCATGGAGACGGGTTTAGTATCAAAACTCACGGGTAATACGGATTTCATTTGAAATTTCATGGGTGGGGTCAGACAAGATACACGTGGCATAATATTAGTGGCTTTGAAAATATATCAGCACGATTCCAAAGGCGTCGCCTCCGTGAGTTTTGGGAAGGACATATTTGGAAAGATATCTAATTTGGGCCAAATCAAGCTTCTCTCTTTTAAAACGGATCATTTTGAGAATTTTCTTTAAATCCTTTTGTTTTAAATATTTTATTATATCACTTGGTTATAAACCAATTATTGAATAAAAAAATTTATTAAATATTTAGTTAAGATATAGGTTTTATAACCTTTTCATAAAAAAAAGTTGAAATAACATATGAAGGGAAAACTAAAACGTAAACCGTAATTATCGAATCGTAACACGTGACAAAATCAGAAGTATAGATTTTTCTTGTACATTTAGAAATAAAGAAGCGGTTGCTTTTTTACTTCGCCACTCTTAATATTCAAAGTACCAACTATGTTAGAAAATTATATTACTATGTTAGAAATTAAAAACCAATTATTTCATAAAGAAATTATTAGCTAGTTACTAATTAAGATATATGATTTATAATCTTTTCATACGACGGGTGAAATGCGTGGGAAACAGAAATTAGGCTCACACGTGATGTAACCTGATATTTATTTATTAAATTATATAGATAAATTTAATTTTTTTTTTGTAATTAGGCTCACACAACTCACAAACTTTTTCTTGCAATTTGTCCTTAATTTTTGTTTTATCACTTTATGTGATTATGTGTTATGGTTTTATATTCTATTAGGACATCCTCACTCTAAAACCAGGGATACTTTGGCAGATACCTTCTATATTAAAATTATTTAGAGTTTAGGAAAGAATTTTGACCTATCCCCTCACTTGTGAGCGGTGTTAGAACGTCTTCGGTCCTCTCATGCTCAAGATTTCTTAACTGTCGTTCCCATCAAATGAGAGAACTTGCTTGTTTGGACCATACTGAAGTATCCCTTTTTGTCGGTCTTAGGAACAACGGGTTTGTTGCTAAGCAAGCTTTGCTGAGGGCTAAATCAAGTAAAATTGCTAAGCATGAAAAAATATATGTTGAGAATCAACTCGTTTTCATTCTCTTTGCTTTTGATATGTTCGGGCCACATGCTTTCTTAAAAAGAGTTCAACGAGTCATTCACAATAACTAATCGATGCCGAAGAACCACAACTTTATTTTCGTTAGGATCAGTTTTATCATCTAAAAGAAGGCTACGACATAACTTATTGCCCGCTTACATGTTATAGGTTATAGTTGAAATGCTTTAAAGTAATTAGATTTCCGGTTATCCATTCTATCTACATATATTTGTCCATATTATATAAGTTCACAAAGTAAAGATGCGTTTTTTACTTGGCATATCCTGAGTGGTTAAATATTTTAGACTAAAGCATAGTAAAAATCCAAGATATTTTTTAATTTTTTACTCGTGCTTTCAATTTTTTTCAGATAAAAATAATAATACAAAGGAAATACGTGTTACGTGTACATCATCTAGCAAATTTTTCAACATTGGGCCCACATGGACACATTAAAAAACATCACCCTTCAATTATAAGGCAACAAATGTAAATCTTTTTATCCACTCAATCAAAAATATATGACTTTACAAACCACGTTTAGATATTTCAAATCCAACCTACCCAGCTGATATATATTTGCTCTACTACCAAAACCAAAAGAATATTTTACTATGTCATCTTTTACACTACAATTTGGTTCGTATGAAAAACAAGAAATCAATTGATGTTAAACCAGGCTACATATATAACCCTATACAAACTCTAATTTAGATACATAAACCAAATACAGTATCTTTTTAATAATATCTCTTCATAATATATTTATCCCTAAGGCTGTGCGTAGTAGACGACAAAGCTGGGCGATGAGGGACGATAAAGGGGTGGAACACCGCCCCCATGCGATAAATGGGGCGACAGAGGGAAGGGGGCGGGTAGTTTTTGTCGCATGTTGTGTGTTGGTTTTTATTATTAATGTTATTATAAGTTTTTGTGTGAGATAGATAGATAGATATATATATATATATATATATATATATATATATATAGGATGAGTGTCATTACAGAACCCTTAAATTATTTAAGAACTTGAAGGAACTTTTGAAAACTAACGTTTTTTATAAATGTTTTTGCATGTTACTGTTATTTGAGTATAGTTTTATCACTATTTATATCTATATTTACGATTACAATTATATATATATATATATATATATATATATATATATATATATATATATATATATATATATATATATATATATTATGGGGTTACAACACACCCTTAAACAAAAAATATCATTTGTTGATTGGACATCCCATGACGCAAGTTGTCTCATTTTATAACCCCCACTGCACATACTAATGGTCTAGCTAGATCATATTTTGTTTGTTTATTGATTGACTAAAGTATATAATCAGTTCAAAGACGTAAAGAAAATTATGATGACTAAACTGTGACAATATCTTGAAGAAGACAAACGTTTGTTTTTTTCATCCTTGTACCTACCTCTAGTTAAAAAAAATCATCTTTCTGGTAACCACTATAGGCAGGAATCCCATGTGGTCAAAAACCAATCTCCTCTGAAAATATTGATGAATAGATTGATGTACTTTTTGTTTTGTAACCTTTTGAGTTGTTTGTGTTATTAAGTGGAGTAACGTAATTAACACACTAGTCCACAAACAAATATCATGCTAACGAAAAGAAAATAAAAGCAATATGAACACGACAATTTAACGTGGTTTGGTCAAGACGGCCTACATCAATGGGCTGTAACCAGATATCTTAATAAGCTCGGTACAAGATTACAATTACACTGAACAAGATTAGGGTGAATAATGTTAAGGATCAAGAAAATTAAACGGGTCTTCCATCCCTAGTCTCCTAATGTTAACCCAAAAGGTCATCATAACCCAATAATTTAGTTCCTAGAGTATCGCTAGTTATTTTAATGAAATTTACGATTTAAAAAATAATTAAAATTTGTTGGGTACTAAACCCCGTTTTCATTGGTCCACAAACAATCAAAGATGTGTTTTTTTATTGTACATGTTTCATCTATCTAAAAACTAAAGATAAACTTGTTTACAAGCTATATAACAATATTATAGTAGACATCATCACCCATGAGTCTGACATTAACATGTGCAACATTTGGGTTATTTATAATCAAGAAATTGTTCATGTGCAAAGACTTAGTTGGTGATGGAACAAGATATTGTTTTGTAAAGATGCATGATTTGAGAATTCTCATTGAAGTCCCATTTATAGATATTTTCTTAATATTATTAGATTTAGAAGTCTCATTGAACTGTCTAATTTTTCAAACGGTTTTCGATGTACAAACCCATTTTTTTAAACAGAAGGCCTTGGATTATTTTTTTTTTCACTTTAGGCCTCTAAAACGATTGATCCTCTTTCCGCGTCTCAGAGTCACATGATTGATTAAAAGATTGATAGGGCCTGGCGAGAAATGGGGACCTCTACCTGTTGATAAAGTTGATGGCAGTGAGTGCATGCATGCCAATATGCCTTGCCTGATGAAAATGATACTTGGGGGCACAACAAGATAAATCATATCATCAAACTGTGGACCAAAACAGCTCGCTACTCAAACTTGTTCGTCGCTCGCTCAAAAAATATTCGTTTGTTTTTTCGCTCGATTGTAAACGAGCCACTCTGCCCGGTTCGGTTTGTAAACGAGCCAAGAAACGAGCAAAGGTCTGCTTGGTTTGGTTCAGCTCGAATATTTTTAGTTATTTTATATATAATTATATGTGAACATATATATATAAATATATAGACTTCACACATAATAAATAAGCATACAATTTTTTAAACTCTTTAAATTTTTTCCTATTTCGTCAATTTTATAGTTTCATTAGTTCGATTCAAGTTTTCAGAATACTAAAAGTTTATTTGCATGTTCATTATATCTCACTTCAAACTTCTTCCTTCTAAAAACTTTACAACCTATTTCACGTATGTACATGTCTAAAAATTACTAATTTGTTTACCAAATATATTTATTTACAACCTTCAAACTTGTTTCTTATTTTATTTTTTTTAGAATGAAAATGAAAAAAACAATGCTTGAAAATCGCTTGATGGTAGATCGAAAAATGCTCGATTCAATTTTGGCTACTTTCCATTTTCGCTCGGTTTGAATTTCAGCCACTCGGTTCGGTTCGGTTCGGTGTATACGAGCAAGCCTTCGCTCGGTTGGGCTCGGCTTGTGAACAACCCAACCCAACCCTACCCAAACCCAAATTGATGCAGTTTTTCATAGGCTGGCTTCAGCGGCCCATCTGGCCACAATGCTTGAATCTTGATTGCTTTCTATTCCCACTGGAGCCCACCAAGTGTAACAGGCCTGGAGCCACTTTAACTCGGGCCTATTAGGTTTTACTAGAGATGATCAAAAAAACCGGTTCCTGGAACCGAACCGGTGGACCCGAACTGGACCCGAACCGGTTCCTACCCGTTTTTTGTAGGAACCGGACCCTATCTGATTCAACCCGATGATCCGTGACCGGTTCTTGCATTTCTGAGTGGGGGCGGGTAGGAACCGGAACCGAACCGAAACCGGTTCCTAACCGGTTCCATCCGGAACCGGTTCCTAACCGGTTCTAGCCGTTGGATCGAGTATAGCCGTTAGAAATCGTTTTTTTGGCCTTTTTTGACCGTTGGGGTCAAAAATAGGCGTTTTTTGGCTCCCCCAAGCACCCCACTATTAGTATAAATAGGTATTTGGTGTCATGGGTTCATCACAACACTCAAAACGCAAACCCGAACGCAAAAAAATACAAAAAAACGTTATTACAACGTTTTGAGTTCTCTAATCTCTTGTTTTCTCTTCTTCTATATTCATATTTGTTGTTATGGCTGCCTCACAATCATCGGTTGGTCAAGGTTCCAACGCCGAACCAAGTTTCGTTCGTATTGTACCTCATAATCGTAATCAAGAGATTTGGTGCAATTGGGATTTGGTTGAATTGAGTGACCATTCATTGAAGGCTCGGTGCAAGTTTTGTGGGGTTTATTTAAACCCACTTTCGAATTCAAATTTGAAGAAACACATCGAAAAACCGTATTGCAAGGCGTTGAAAAAGAACGTCGATTCGCAACAAACGCAAATGGATAGTGAAGGCGGAATATTTACATACCAAATTGATCGAGTTCAAGATCGTATGGCGAAGTTTGTGATTCAAGAAGCTTTGCCGTTTAGCCACTTCGACAACCCTCGCTTAACCGCCATGATTCGAGATACGCTTCAACCACAATACACTCACGTAAGTCGTCATACTCTTAAACGTTATTGTTTAAAATTGTGGAAGAAGGCCAAAGAGGTACTAATTGCATATTTTGAAAATATAAATACGGGAATAAACTTAACTAGTGATGTTTGGTCGGCTCCACATGGTCTACCCGAATCTTATTTTTGTGTCACCGCTCATTGGGTAGACCCGTCATCGTGGGAAATGATGAAACGCACCATTGCTTTCGAACTCTTTGAGTATCCACATACGGGAGATAATTTGTTTGAAATTTTAGATTATGTTATAAAAACTTATAAACTAGAAAATAAAATATTTTCAATGGCATTTGATAACGCGTCGAATAATACATCGGCGGTTGATAAATTAAAATTAAAATATACGCCGATTTGCAATGGTGTATTTTTTCACTCAAGGTGTGTTGCACATATCATTAATTTAATCATGCAAGACGGACTTGCTTCGGATGAGGTTACATCGGTTATAAACGATTTTATACTAATGATACATGAAGTTTTTAAGAAAAGTAAAAAAAGACAAATGGAATATAGAAAATTTTGTAAAGATACGGGAAGAAAAGCTTTGGGAGCTAATTGGGATGTACCTCATCGATGGAATTCCACTTGCATAATGTTTCAAAGTGCTTTGGAACAAAGAGAAACTTTACAAATGTTTCATTCTAGTCTTGCCGAGAATGATTTGGCAATCCCCTTTTCAAATGAGAAATGGGAAATTATCAATGACTTATCGACTTTTCTTGAAGTTTTTAAAACATCAACTACGAAACTATCGGGAACGTATTATCCGACAAGTTCCTTGGTTCTTTCGGAGTTATTTTTAATGGTTAACAATCTTAAAGAATTTGAAAATAAAAGTCCAATGTTTTCAAACATCATATTACCAATGAAGTTTAAAAAAAAAATACTTTCTTGAATTGCCACCGGTTTTTACTTGCGCCGCCGCTTTAAACCCAATGTTAAATGTTACGGGGGTTGAATGTGTGATAGACGAAATTTTTTCAGCCTTAGATATGCATGAAGTTGACCCGAACTTTTCAACAGAGGCAAAAAATTATTTTAACTTGAATTTTAAATTTATGTATGATTTTTATTTAAATAAATATGGGTCAAACATACACATGCCTATGCCGGGGGGGTCTTCATCAAGTTCAAGTGCTACTAGAGTACGAGATCCCATAATTAGCCTTATGAACACCGTTCGCAACGTAACGGCTAAAAAACAAAGGGGTAACACCCCTTGAAGCGAACTAGGAAGATATAGTGCAAATGATTACTCTATCGGTTTATCCGAAGAGGAATATGGCACTTTTGATGTTTTGGCTTGGTGGAAGGTAAAGGAAACCGAGTTTCCGATTCTTGCCACCATGGCCCGTGATTTACTAACCGTCCAAGCTTCTACGGTAGCTTCGGAATCCGCTTTTTCTCTTAGTGGCAGGGTAATATCGGTGAGAAGAACAAGACTAAATTCGGAGATGTGCATTTGCTTAAAGGATCACTTGGACTCAATCGATCGTATTCAACACGTAACCACTCTCGAAGATGAAACACCACTTGATGTTCGAGTGCACGACGAACAAGAAGGCATTTCTACAAGTAATTCCGAGGAAGAAGTCGCCGCTCAATAATTACGACGAACAAGAAGGCTTTTCTAGAAATAATATGTCACAACTTTATATTTATAAGTTTAATGTTTTGTTAGTTTGTTTTTGAAAATTTTAAAACATGTAACCTTTTTTTTTGAACTTCTTAAAGTAAATAAAATGAATTTTATGTTAATTGTTTTTTTTATTTTTCATGTTATACAAATACGAATCGTAGTTTAGAATCCAAATCGCAAACGAAAAACGAAAAAAAAAAATTTACACTGTAACCGGTTGGAGTACAGGAACCGGTTTAGGAACCGGTAAGAACCGGTTAGATAGGTTAGGGGTCCGAGGGTGGGAGAACCTGTTCGGTTCCCTAACCGGTTCGAGCCTGGAACCGGTTTACAATGGGGTTTTGAATATAGGAACCGGTTAGGAACCGGTTCCGGTTCCTAGTCCCAAACCGTTTTGAACATCTCTAGGTTTTACATTTAGCAGCCCAATAGGGTATATTACAGTAGGCTTGAGCATAAAACCCGGTTCCGGACCCGACCTGGCGTACCCAACAGGAAATTGGTTCCACCTCTACATGGTCAAACCCAGACTTGAAGCGTCCAAAAACCGATAAAACCCCGGCCAAATTGGTCTAAATACGATCCAATCCCCAACTGTACCTGGAATTGGTTCCTACCTGACATGATTCTTGACTTTGTTGACCAAACTCAAAACCGGTTTTTAAATAAACCCGATTTGTGCACGTCTATATTCCTGGTTTTAGCCAATTAACTGATTTATTGGCCGATGACATCCAAAATATAAATATTCATAGAAACTGATTGTTTACAACATGCTGGATTTATTCATCCCGTGCTATACTAGGTTGTAGTAATCCTAACCCGGTTAAGTTTATAATATACAACCTAGAGCCATTTCGAAATTCTTATACAATGTATTATGTTCACTAACTTTGCATGTTTAAAAATTGCCGTGTTATATGTCAGTTTGATAACGCTTATATATGAAACTGTTGGTTGAATCATGATGTGAAAGATAATAGAACAAGCAATTTTCGAGAAATTTCCGAGCTAGCGGCGAGCAATTTAAACAACCCTGTGTCACATTCTGTACTTAATAAAATAAGTTATTTTATTTACAGAAGTTTATTTACTTAATAACAAAAAAGGCATTGTTATTACTACAAGCAACAACTACAAACTTTATTTTGCAAGTGTAAACCATACATTAACAACTCTACAAACAACTTGTAGTGGGAAAAAAAACAAAAAACCCTAGAACGCGTGCGCTTATTCGACAAACTTTCAGCAACAATTACTTGATACACACGAGTTAAAACACAACGTCGTGTTGCCGAGATTCTTTTAACCATTTACTAAGTTGCCAAAGTGGTAGCTTCACAACCATCATGTACACATGCCAATACATCTCTATAGTCCCTCGAGATTGTGAAGTTGTCATAAACCTCTCCATCAATTCTCTTCTTGTACTCGAACAATAGTGAAGAGTGATTAAACGCCGTTAGTTTCACAAATCCATAATCGTGATCTTTATACAAGCTCCAAAATGTATTAATCTTGATGAAATCCGACAAATGGCTCCCTCCACCACCAACCACAACATGGATCGTCCCGTTCACAGTACCAGAATAATGAGATATTTCCTTGTTCACACATTGATTCTACCATAAAAAAGATAAATATTTTAATATTTATCATTATTTAAAGTGAAAAAAAAAAGAGTAATACATATATACACACATGCAAACACACCTGATATATAGGACATGTTCTTTCATAGTTATGGACATGTCCGAAAAATGCAATGTCCACTCTATATTTTTGCCATAGCTTTTGTAAGTGGGCTCGTCCCATCGGCTCTTCAAAGGCACCCTCTTTGGCTAACCAATCGTTTGACGAATAGCCAAGAACACGATGAGCAGAAAATATGAGCCACGGTTGTTTTTGTCTATCGACCAATGCCAAACATTTCTCTATCCATGCATATTGTTCTGAACCTTCTCGCCAGTCGTGCTCTGAATCCACTATACAAAAGTGAAACATTCCATAATCTGTTGCATACCTGTAAACATTACACAAAACTTGAGTTCAAAATATATTAAATCAATCAAGTGTTTAAGAAAATAAGTGTTTTCTTTTTTTTTTTACCAGAACTTAGCTCGGTTTTCTGCAGGAACGTAGAACATAGTCTCGGTGGGCACACCGCATTCTCCACCCGAATCAGGAGTGTTATAGAAGGATCCTGAATTAGGATAATCGCGTTCATGATTGCCACTACAAGATTAAATTATTATGTTTTGAGTATAATACTAACACGCGTTTAGAACTAACTATAAATGCACTATTGCACATATTATAAATGTTTATGTTTAACATATAAGAAACCTTGCAATCATATATGGCTTTACTGAAGAAATAGGTTCAATTTGCGACGTGAATTGATCCCATTGTGATAGATAATCCATTCGCATACGGCAAATCTCCAATATGAAAAACTACATCATAGTTATCGAGGTCGTTTATTAATTGGTCTGTAGTAAGCAGGGATCCAGGTTGATAATTTGCATACTCATTTGATCCGTCGCGTTCGGCCTACACACATTATTTCATTGAAAATTTATTAGAATAATTTCCAAGATAACAAAAGTTTTTAATTTTGTCTTTGCAAATGTAAAATGTAACCTTCTTCCAAAAGCGAAACAATCAACCTATTGATATTGGAAGACCCAACGGATTCTTCCAATGTATCATTTCTGGGTCCAATGGAATTCATAAGTATAGGAAGAAGCCCTATCAAATAGAGATTTTTTCTTTCGACCATATTTCGATTGTTAATACGATATATAAGGACCGCTACTCCAAAGAGTATTACACCCTTGATCGTGAAATATCGATTGCTTGTTGAACCCTGTGAATTGTGTGAAAGTAGGATACTCCAAATTCGGGTTCCCATGTCTCCGAATATTATAACACGTTGTAGCGAGTCTTGTCCTGGATATGGAGATGATTTGAATGAATATGTTTTACTCCAAACAGTTGATCCGTCTTTTAATAGATGCCCCATTTGATATTCGTATCTGGAAAATGTGTTCATAAAATAATATATATAATAAGAGAGAAAATTGTGTGCGCGCGCGCGTGTGTATATATATATATAGAGAGAGAATAATAAGTCACACACATACATGGTATTAGGCCACAAATCCTTTAAGAAACTCGTGTGGATAAAACCAGGATCACGCCATCCAATTGTACGTGCAGGGGGTCCTATAGGCCGTTAATTATTAAAACTCCTAAACACCGATATTAAGATAAAATAAAAAGGTACACGTGGACAAGAGTGCGTGATTTTCATCTGATCAAAGATGCCAAGTTTTTATTGGATCTTTGATCACTAGAAAATTACACACGTTTGTCCGAAAAAAAAAACACCATACCACACATGCTGCCACGTGTAAAGGTTAATGTCCCCGCAGGAGAAAGCCTTTTCATTTGGTTTTTCCAACCCCACTCAACAACCGGAGTGGCTTCATCAATATTGTAGCCGCTGGTCCATGTCACCGTCATCTGGACAGTTGCATAGCTCAACACGTATGATAAAGAACAAAAACATACAACTCAAACTTTTATATCATAAGTTAACGATGAATAAAAAACGTACCTCGTCCCAAGCCTTTCCATGAGCAAGACGAGGGTATAGAGGGGCCTTCGGGTATGCAAATGATATCGGGTCAGAAACAGCCACCAATTTTGGCAATAAATCCATAAACAAAATAAGTCACGGATTTGTTTTTAATTTGTCTAGAGTGTTACATTTGTTTATATTAATATATCATAAAATTTACTTTTTCCAATCCGCCGGTAAATAACGCAAAGGAGAAGTCAGCGCGTTGGTTAATAAGTCGAAAGCTCAGCGTAGCTTTTCCAGTATCATTATAATCATCAGTAGAGTGGTTTGCAAATTTGTACTGTTACAAAACATAGTTCAAGTTATTAACTTATTATTCAATACTAATTATAAACCATAAGTTAAAATTGCCTTAGAGATTTATAGCATCATACCTTTATTGGGGCTGTGCATAAGTATGGAGCTTCCGGCCACTTACCGGTTTCAGCGTGACAATCTGATGTACTGTAAAAGTCATTAAGTTGTTTAGAAAAAAATAATAATAATGAAGCAAATATTACAAAAAAAAAAAGATTTGGTACTTGATCATTGCTGGTGAAAAAACTCCAACCCAGTCATCGTTAGTCGGTTCGGGGTACTCAAGGTTCACGTCGATCCATTCGGTATCCTCGCCCTATAAAAAGACATACTTTCTGTTTATTCTCGTAAAAGTTCATTAATAACATTTTGTACATTCAATAGTAACGGACTTACATGTGCTGAACAAAGTATATTAACTAACAATATAAATAATAGTTTTCAAACCACGTTTTATATAAATTAGTTAAATTCCTCTGCGTGATGCAAAACCCAAAAAATAAAGTTGTGATATGACCAAAAGGAAACCGGCAAGTGTGTTACATCAATAGGAAATCATAAAAACACATACTTGTGCCGTTTTTCGATAATACCGATGTTGTTTATTCGAAATCTGTTTGGTTCATTTCATCATGGTACCGGCACTAACAAAGTAACAAATCCCGGTACTGCTATTGTTCGATCAAAATCGGTTTTTGATATATTGTGATACAAAACAAAATGAATAATAATTTGTTTTAAATACAACTCTGTATTCAACAAATTCATACGAAATAACATAAGTTATCAGATAAAAATAAACTGAATGAATATTAAGTGGACAATAATATACATATTGTTCAAAATGGGTAAAGCATTATTATACTTTTGAAAGGTAAATGTAACATCTTTGATATAAATACTAAAAAGACTGAGACAACTTCCTTAACATCAAACTCTAGTTGAACCCCAAAATGTGAATCAAAGTTAAAACTTTAAAAGCATTTGATTATCAAAACAAACCCCATTAAGTGTCAATAACCATCAAAAGAGCTATATGATATCGAGTTTTGTTACACGCCCTTATTCAAATATATTAGAGTAGATGAAATGAACATTAAAAAAAAATCTATGTTAAGTTCCTTTAAAAAGTTTTAATTACAACATTTAATTTGGTACACGATAGGTAATGTTTTTTTTTACCTTAGAACCCATAACGAAAGGGCTAGCGCGAATGGAAGCTGAGTTATGGAGAGCAATAACAGCATTATTAATGGCGATTTTGGAAAGCGGTTGTTCACCGATTGGAAGATGAGTGTGATGTTTGAAGTCACCGCTTAGAAGACTGAGAGTAAGATGAACCATGGCTGGTAGCTGTATAAACGAAAGTGCATGAGACCAAAAACAAGAAACATGAAAGACTAGTTTGTACTCTTATTTATAGATGGTAGTCAGTAAGTCATAGTATCTTAAATATTTTACTGGTGATGGTAATCAGTAAGTCATAATATCTTAGATGTTGATGTGGGCCCAAGTATTGAAGACCGGGTTATTGTGTTTCTTGAGGCCTAAGATCGCGCTACAAAAGGTGGCTCACGAAAACGGGCATAACTTGGCCCACGAATCTCCGTTTCAGGCCTATTACCAGTCAAATCGAAGCTTGAGACGAGAAGCACATTGTGGCAAACTGCTAACGACGGTTTGGCCCCTGTCCGAAGCCCAAAAACGCCTTTTAAATAAAGTTATGGGCATTTTAATGTTTTTTCAGCATTTTTTATGTTTTTATTTTTTGGTTTGTGTTTGGCCCGTGGCCTTTTTTTGGGCCCATTCCGTATTAGAAACTCTTTTTATATTCAGTTTATGTAATATGAACAATTAGACTTTAATTTAATAATAATTATTTTCTCTTCACTTTCCCTGACCTTTGGGTGGGATTTGGGGTTTTGGAAGTTCATCACGGGTATTCGTTGAATCAACGTGATTCGATCTTAATTATTGTTTTACAGCAACATCAAATGTTTTACTGGATTTATATATATGGTTAAAAAATTATATAGAAAAAATCGAAATAAAATCTTGATCGGGTTGTCAAATATGTGTTACACGTCATGATAAACAGTAGATTAGACCCATTTTTTAAGGAATATTGGTTTTTATTAATTTCAACTATTATCTTTTGGTTACTGTCAGTCCCAACTAACGAATTGGCTGGCGGTCCTAACTTTTAACATATTTGTTCCTAACGGTCCGCAACTAACAAGATCCTAACGTCGTTAGTTTCAGGTAGCCGGAAAACGATTTTGCTCGGAAAAGTCAATTTTTTGCGGAAAACACCGCCGCCACCACCAATTGACTCACCACCAACCAACCATCACCACTTGAGCACCATCAACTGATTCCGACGATGGTTCTAGGGTTCCGGCGGCCTTAATAATTGGGGCTTGTACTAGAAAAAGGTTCCTAAAGATCCGATACAAAGTTATCAAGATGTTTGGGACAAAAATGTTAAATTTTCAGGGAAAAAATGTGAGTTTTCCAGCCAAAAACGTTTTTCCCGGCGACCTTAAACTAACGGAGGTAGGATTCTGTTAGTCGCGGACCGTTAGAAACAAATACGTTAAAATTTAGGACCGTCAGCAGCCAATTCGTTAGTTGGGACCAGCAGTGACCAAAAGATGATAGTTGATATTAATAAAAGTCATTATACCTTTTTTTTTAATTAAGTAACTTAAGCTCGATCAACACCTTTTTAACAACGAATTATTTTTAACTTTTATGTGCCGATCGAAAAAATATATATATATATATTATTTATCAATGAAAACATACGTTTTTTTCATTTGTTCTTTTTCATCCTTGTATCTATTTGTACAGACTCACATTTGGTCCCCACATCGTCACACCGCATCACTGCATCAGGAACAATCAAACATATATTGTGTTCCATGCAAATATACAGAGTCCAGCTCATCATTCTAAAAACTAAGTTCATTTTGCTTTTAATTTAAGTTATTATTATTATTTAACTATTTTCTCCATATGTATGTTCACATTTGTTTCTATTAGAAAAAATTCTTCTTTTCTTGATTCTGTAGTAATATACATTTATGTAGTTGCTCCATGTTTCTTGAAACGACAATATAAACACCTATGTAGTAGTTGCACCCAGCGTCGTCAAATACTGAATACCTGACTCGTTCAAAAGTTGCAGTTTAAGTTTAATGTTACGTTTTTTTGGAAAGATGGTAAAACTAGAGATGCACAAACCTGATTTTGGGGCTTTAAAACCCGGTTGATTTGATCTATAGAAGTCAGAACAGGATCAGGGCCAAACCATATCAGATTGAATTAGGCATTGAAGAGAAATAACCGAATTGGTAGGAACTAATCGAATTCGGTTGGATAGGTTTCATGAACCGATATAATCCGACAGATCAGATCCAAACGGGACCGATTAGAGTGAATTCAGATTCATATCTAGATCCTGATATTTTTCTCACCTCTAAATGAACGTTTCACTAACCTTAATGCATGATTGTTTTCTGATAAATCATTAAAATTTTTGGGGCCGATGGCGAAATAAAATTGAGCCTTAACTAACAGAGTTTTTTTATTGGGTTTTAACAATTAAATTTATAACATGAGCTTACTCTGTTATAAAAATAAGCTTAAATGAGTTGTGTAAT
This sequence comes from Bidens hawaiensis, assembly GCF_021521415.1. NCBI lineage: Eukaryota > Viridiplantae > Streptophyta > Magnoliopsida > Asterales > Asteraceae > Bidens > Bidens hawaiensis. The sequence continues at coordinate 79,955 of NW_027498100.1, forward strand.
TGGATTTACACGTTAAAAATACATAACTTTTCATAACAAAATATAAAATAAATTAAAAAAAAATTGGCCTAGCGGGTTAATCATGTCGGCGGGCGTAGGCCGCCCTGCTCTTCTATCGAAGCCGGCCATGCCTCAACGTTTTAGCATTTTATAGATAAATCCATAGTGTGTTCATCTTATTTTTAATGATTGGGCCAATTTTCTGAATTAATGGCTTAACTACATTATTGGGCTTATTGGCAATATACGGCCCCACTCTCATAATTACAGTTATACAGCACTGGGCTTAGTGGATCAAAATGATATTCTGGATAATAAAAACTCAAGCAGTTATATGTAATAAAGTTGTTAGGATAACTATTTCATGGTATTTGGTAGAGTATGAATTCATTTAATAATTAAACAATTGAAGTACAAAAAAAAAACATTTGTATACATTGCTTAAAATGTGATACATGAGATCATGTAATCTCATCTCATTTGGGCAACAATTAATTATATAAGGGGACGAGTTTCAAGATAATATCTGCATTTCACAGTATGTGATAAAATCATGAACTTCAAATTACACACCATTTAAATTTAATCTACTCGATCTTATAAAAGAAATATAGATATAAACTATGTTAAGCTTCACGGTCTCCAAGAGATTGTTTATTTCGGTTTAGTTTTTCAGTCCCGGGTTGTTTTTTTCGGTTTGATATACACTTCTATCATATACTACTCCGAAGTTATGCATTTCTCTTTTTTAGACAAGTTTTCACTATTTTGTTATTCACAGTATTACCATCTCAAAACATAACTTTGAGCATCGAGGTCATAGTTTTTTAGCAGTTTTTTTAGCTCCACTTCAAATACGTTTTGCTTTGTTGAGAAGCTCTTGTACTACTATTAGTTACATATAATTATTCGAGTTAAATTTTAAGAAAAAACATTTTTTTTCAGTAAGTAGTAAGTAGAAAACTTGTTTGTTGAATGTGCCATTGATGTAACTGAAACTATCCCAAAAAATAGTTGAAGAAATTGAATACTTGTTTTTGAACCACCCACAAAAACAAAAACAGCAACTTACTCTATTTCAAATAATAAAAACATGGATACTTTAAACAAATAAAAGAAAATTTTTATACGTTTTTATTGGTTAACCAGCTTCTATTAAATGTAACGTTGTCAGATTTTTAAACTCTTATGCAATAAATGTAACGTTGTCTTTTTTAATAAATTCTTAAATGTATTAAATGTTTACGAACTTTTATTTCCTTTTTAAATAATATAAACAATTATCTACGGAACGAACTACGATTATAGCATTACTGTTTGTACCTTTTCAAGTAAAAGTGTGTCCCTAGTAACTTTGGTGTGTGTGCCTAATAAAACATTGTTTAAATAAAAGGTGTATATAATATATATGAGTGTTGAATATATCATATATGTACATAACCATCTTAAATATCATGATCAAAATGCATGTTTATATGATCTTTATATAAAGAGTTACCTATCTGGTAATATGACATGCATAGCATAAGTTACTTGTATAGACGTTTCTTCTATCCTAAATGATAGAAATGTTGTTTCTCCTAAATTTTATGGCTCTAAAAACCCCGCTTTTGACATGTCAAGTAAAGTGGACCATGTAATATAAATTGTAGCTACATGAAACAAAACCAACACCTAAACATAGAGTATTAGCAGTAGTAGTAGTTAGAAAATATATATTTATGAAATAACTATATTAGTAACAGATAACCGGTACAAGTAGAACATATAGCAACGTATATAAAAAATGTAATAAACTCTTTTAGAAGTATCTAAAGTCACCTCTAAAAGTTATCTACACCAAGATATAGAGCTCTAAGGAAAACGAAGCTAAAGTAAACTAAGTGCATAAATATGATCATTCCCCCTAATAGTCCATAACATTTATCATACCTCTACAAAAACTTTTATACATTGCTGTGTCATTCGAAAAATGCAAGTCCGGAGAAATTATGTCTAAGTCGCTCAACACATCTCAATCCGGGTATGTATTTGCCCTTCTCTCCTCCATTGTTGAGGTTTCCACATATTTTGAGTCTATATAACCTTCTCTATTTAGTTTAGCTTAAAAAATTAAAGTTTACTCAAATGAAGAGGCTTATTAAATAATTAAATTTAGCATGTTGTAATAACTGAAACAATTTAATCTTATAATTATAATAAATAATGAAATATTTATAAAGAACTACAGAAAATACTATCATTACACGCACTTTACATAGTGAAGAGCTCAGAATAGTACCGGTATATCGGTACCGATCTTGCAATTTGAAAATATTTGGTACCGGTGTCAAAATGTTCGGTTTGATTCGGTGTTTCATGCAAAATTCGAAAATTACCGGTACCAATCGATATCATTACCAGAAATGTTCGTCCCTAATTTTAAATACTGCAATAAACTTAAAAAAAATGTTTGACTAAGAGGAGGGCGAGGCCAAGGAAAACCATCTAATGAAGAGGAGACGTTTTGGATGTTTTCCACTACATATGGGAAAAACTTCCAAAACGCACACATCTTCTCTAGTGATCGATTTTCCTAGTGGCTCCACACGCCTGTACATCTAGGTTTGTGTACACAAAGTTGGGTTAATTTTTAAATACCAAAACACCTTAAAATATCAAGGGGGGGGGGGGGTGGTCTTAACGTTTTGGTTCAAAAAGCCGCCCTGAAATTCTCCATTAGGAACGGCCTAATATTTCTAGCAATTAAATTAGTATTTACGGATTTAAAAAAAAAACAAGAAACATAAAAAAAAACTGAAAAAGGTAAAATCATATGGTCTCAAAAGTTAAAATCCTTTACAAAAATCTGAAAAAGTAAAAAAAAAAAAAAAATCCAACTGTAGAAACGGTACACAAATCAGATCTCGATCCCATCACCTCCTTCAATCTCCACCGTCCGATCATCCTCACCATTCACATCAACTACCACCTCCACGTCATCAACCACATGGCCCACCCACTCCTCCATGGGCCCACACTCCCCCTTATGCCGTACCCGCCAGTCATACCCTTGACACCCACGCGAACAATAGTTTACCTTCCCGCAACCCGAACACCTCCTAAACTCGCTTATTCGGGTCTCGCGTCGCCCACATGCCTCGTAAGAACACATCCTTAACCCCTCATTTCCTCGGTTTTCCCCGAACCATTCCACCATAAACTTATTCACCGGATGCATTATCGGTAACGGTAACACCAACGGTTTAACTTTATTATTATTTTTTAAAACATTAATTATGGATGCGAATTCTCGTGCATTGGCTTGCACGAGAAGACGCCGGCCTTGGTGGACGTTCTTCCGTACTCCGTAACCATCTTGGAGACAATGCGCGAGTTCACGAAGAGCGTCCACATGGCCAAGGCACGCTGCTCTCGCACATAGAGCAACGCCTGCACGAAGATCCTTATCGTTCTTTAAGCCTCCGCTACCGTTGAATTGAATCAACGCGAGCGAATACAACGCCGGTGCATGTGACTTAATCGCCGCCTTCGCCATTAACGACGCGCCACTTCCTCGATTTTGTAAACAGTAAAATCGGATCTACAAAATAAGAAGTTTAGTAATTATTATTTGTACAATAAATTTAAATTACAATAATACTATATATTAATTTTAGGGAGTTTTTTTTATGTTTTCGGTTTCGGTATTTTCAATGGTGCCAGACTACCAGTATTTTAATCAGGGATGAGATTTAATATAATGTGTACCTCACCGATTGAAAATACGGAAATCGAAAACATGAAACTGAGTACCGAAACCGATTGAAAATACCGAGTACGCAACCGACCGAATATACCAAGTACATTATTTTCAATCTTACCGGTACTCATTATTCATATTTTTGGTTTTGGTATTTTCATTCGGTACACTATATGGTTTTACTTGTTTTTTTTTGTACCTACACTAAAAAATGAGTAAAACCATATACCAAATACCATACCGATTGAAAATACCGAAACCAAAAACATGAATAACGAGCATTGGTTGCCGTGCTGTTACCGTTGAAAATACGATACTCGGTATTTTCAATCGGTGTCGGTAAAAGTTCTTTTATGTTTTCGATTTTGGTATTTTCATTCGGTACGCTATATGGTTTTACTCGTTTTTTAGTATAACTAAAAAACGAGTAAAATCATATAACCAAATACCATACCGAGTGAAAATTCTGAAACTAAAAACATAAAAGAACTTTTACCGACACCGATTGAAAATACCAAATACCGTATTTTCAACGGTACCGACACGGTAACCAATGCTCATTATTCATGTTTTTGGTTTCGGTATTTTCAATCGGTACGGTATTCAGTATACAGGTACCGATCTCATTCCTAAATAATTTATTAATACTTACCATTCCGAGAATATAACACGCCTCGATGTTACCGGCGTTAACACACAGTTTCAAAAACCGGTGAGCCTCTTCACACCAACCTTTAGCATTAACAATAAGCGTTTTAGAACATGCTTTTGACAACACTAACGGATGAACCCCTAACTTATTCAACCTCTTGCATCTGTCAACAATAAAAAAAACACAATACACATTTTTTTTATTCAGATCTTACTTCTTACAAACTATAACATAATAATAATAATAATAAAACGTACGTGTGAAGAATAGAGATGAAATCAGAGGGTGAAGATGCGGTAGAACTGAGTTTGCATAGGATGGATATAATAATATCATCATGTAATGAATCAAATGGATCATATATTCTTAGCTTCTTCTTCATGAGTAGAATATTGATGATATGTATTTCTTTTGTGACTAAAAGTTGGAAATGTTGAGTGGTTTTATTTTGTGTAGATGTGGAGATTTGTGTGGGATATGGAGAGGTGTGCATCTCGAAACGGTTGATTCATATGTTTATTGTGTAGAAATATTAAAAGGCTAAAATGTAGGTGGTTTTATATAGTTGATTGATATAATAAAGATTTAAGTAAAATAGAAGGTGCTACGGTGGTGTTATTAAATACTCCGTATTAAGGAGCCCACGTACTATGAATAAAGAAAAGGGAGAGAATAAATGGAAAATATCAATATACTTAATTATCTTGGTATGTTTTTTACTTTTATATTAATAGTCATTTGGTTTATTAATTAATGGGTTATTAGTTTACTCGATCATCTCCATTCCTTGAGTATCAAAGTGTTGGGTGTTAGGCTGGCATGTCCCTTAAAGGAAAATTTGAAGACCACCGTAAGAAAAATACCTATTACATCTAACTATGCTATTAAAGCAATATGATTTTTTCACATGTTACCATTGTAAAATATACACATTGAATTCCATATATGAAATTCCCTTAAATACATTTTTCATCTAATTAACATTTATTAAAACGTATAATAATTCATTAAATGCATAAAATCTTTAATCCATTAATTTTCATTTAATTACATATCAAAAATTTTATCAACTTATTCTTTTTTTTTGAACGGCCAACTAAGTAACGTCGGGTACTCCGTATGCGGGCCCCACTGACTAAAGGTAGCCCGAGACGGCCACGAGTTCAAACGGACGGAGCCCCTAGCGGTCCACCTATTGAGAGATTCCCCGGATAAAACCCGACCACACGCACGCTAAACGGCACGAAAAATACAAAACACCCCATCAGAAATCATATTCATCTTCTACGTTGTTATCATCTCTCTACCATTCATGAGCCTGCAACTATACATATAGCCGGAAAAATATTCCGATGAAGTGTTTCTCGCTTTCTCTTCTTATACAATGTTTTCTCAGGGGTAACCTAATTTTTGCATATGCGTATCCTGATATATAAAACGGTAAAAAGTAAATAAATTTTGCACTACACAACAAAAGTTGAGGAGTAACCCGGGTTACCCCTGGATATATGGTATGTCTGCCACTGTAGCTAAGTCACATATAACAACTGCTAGTGCTCCAATTAATATTATTGAAAGGACAACCATACATTGGTGATGAGTCTATGGCACGCCTGAAGCGTGATAGATTATTCGGTTCAAAGAATAAAAATCCTCGAAAATGGAGCAAGTAATGAAAATGGTCAAGTCGAGGTAAATTGAAATGTTCTCTTTAAGAGACGATAGACATGATGGTTCTAGAAGAGAACCTCATGTACCTGAAAATAAAAGAGATCTCAATAAACTATATCATGTCTAGATATATATGAAATCGAAAAAAAAATTCGACGTCGTTGATAATTTTGTATAGCGCTTGAAATAATGAAAACGTTGAGGATCAAGAACTAAGTTCTGCCGATAAATGAGATATTAAAATGATTGGCCAAAATGAACAGATGCAAATGGTTCAGAACTGAATTCTCTCACGAATCTGCTAGTTGAACAAGTGGTCCATACAACTAATTGTTGTAATATATATTGGATATAAAAGAGTCTTTAATGCGAAAGCATGATAAGAAAACTAAAATTATGCAAGGTAAGGCATAATTAAGGCACAACAATGAGGAGATATATTCTCTAGTGGTGGATGTAACACAATTTAATCTGGTAATACAAGAGAGAAATGATATGCATCTGATAAATATTATGATAATGGAGTTTATCCTTGAAGGATTTAAATTGCCAAAATCATATATAATAAGTTCTCGAGAACGATATGATTGTATTATATAAATTTGGATCCGAGTACATATTATTCTTATATACATTGATGAATGGAATATATATGGAACTCCTGGTGAGTAACCTAACATGATTTATTGGTTAAAAGTAAGCATCTTAATGATGCAATTCCTATGCATTAATAAGCATATGGTGATATTGGATAAACTATGTACAAGAATGGTACAATATGGAATTAAATTAAAATAATTCTTGATGACATATTTAAATATAACATAGAAAAGAATGTGTT